>NC_051849.1:147460626-147763954 GCF_905115235.1 Hermetia illucens
TTTTCAAACCCTAGTGTTACCGAAACGTCAACAACGCTTCGGACGACTCTGGCTATCGGAAACGGACTGTGATTGGTTTCTGGAATGTGTGCATGCTCTCGACAACGGTAGCGACGATCTGCTTTCTCCAACTCGGGCGCGAATTCAAACGATATAAGCTGGACATTCTGGGCTCAAGCGAAGTAAGATGGTGGAATTGTGCACAGTACTGCTTTTGTATTCTGGAAAGCTGAGTTATAGTTGGCGCGAATCCGGTGTCGGATTGTATCTGACGGCTATGTTAACGCGCGTTCTCTTGAACTGGGAGCTGGTTTCGGACAGACTTCTGACTGCACGACTTCGGTCCAGGTTAAGGAATATCCCAATTATACAGTACTGTGCACCAACAGAGTGGAAAAGGATGGTTTCTACGAGCAATTATAGCGCAGACATCGACCTCGAAAAGGATCACTATCCGATGGTTCCTCAGTGGAGAGCTATCTCGCTGATTGGAGATATACTGAGTAAATCGACTGAGAATATCGATAAGCATTGGGCTGCCATCAGAAATGCTCTTTTATCGGGTGCTACACTGGTCGTTGGTCGCGCCCCGAAGGTGCGTCATTAGATCTAGCTGACTGCAGAATCATGCAGGCAGATCGACGAGCAAAAGAGGTTGATAGCTATATTGACCGTTGTGAATGACGATAGCGGGCTCTTCGCAGGAGGGCCGTTCCGGAGAAACTAATATCTATTATTAGAGCGACATATGATGACACAAAATAGCACGGCTGCCCCCAGGCAAAATCTCAGAGGATTTTGAGGTCCAAAGGGGAGTCTTTTTCGGAGGACTTGGAGGAGTTCAACGGACGATGACATCTAGATCATCATCAAAACAAACACCAACTAAAGCAAGATTCTCTGTCTGACGAATCATAGGACTCTCCCCATTTACATTAATAGATCGAACATCGAAGGCGAAGCATGGAACTGGATGTTGCCCGACACATTACCAGATCCGCTTTCTATCTCATCACAAAAATCAAGTTGAGGCTGTTCTGTGCTAATATTCTCCTTGTGTTGCTATAGGAGGTAACACATAAAAAATTAACCCCACTGTCACGCAAATGCTCCAAGCCTTAGTCAACAACTGTCTGCGTCGTATTATCAGAGTACGCTGCATCCCACCAAAGGATAAATGGCAACCAGGTTCCTCCATCCAGTACGCGAACTTCGAACTCTCAATCATACATACATCATACAATCATACATTATGTTTCATAAAGGAGAAGAGAGGGGAACCTACCGAAACTAGCTGTTTGGTTGACTTAAAGGAGTTTTTGCCATCCAGTGTCACCGCTATGCAGCACTTGGCGAAGGCCATCCAATTCTAAACTAGATTTACAACCTTTGCTATCATATCAACCGTAGAACGGCCCCTTAGGGGAAGAATGGGGGCAACTTTGTACCAGGTTTATCCTCACCTGAGTTGCAAACGCAGAGCTGCATGCGACCAGGCGCGTGTCATGGGTTGCGGATAATGACATGACCCACCGGGTCAGCTACGAATATCGAAAGTTAATCTTGTAAATAAGTAGCCGCGGACAAGCAGAACGTTTCCCTTTGTGTTCGTCCTCCCTTACCGATTCTTCCCGTTCAGGGGGAGTAAACCTCCTTAACAAATCCGTAATCCGGGGTGAAGGGATCGACGCGCCTATCGGATGAATTGCAGTGACGTTACACTGTATTTCAGCGGCTCCCTTCCAAATACCTTCCCTACCTTTGGAGGTAACCATGGGGCATTGCAACATTGGGGCTCTGTTGCAGGGTTGACTGCTTCCCCAATACTCGTGGGAACAAAATTGGGGAAAATAATTTAAATTCTCTTAACGGGACCCCAGGGACACGAAGACAGTACCCAACACGGTTAAGGGTCGTTCAACAACATCAGAGCGGCTCTTCGCCCTTGGATGTTTTGGCGGTTATGCCGTCAACCACCAGGGACGGGAGACCTAGGCGTCGTATGGTTTGGACGAACCAACTCAACGAATTTATCGTCCGCGCCTATTACCGTGTCACGGATTTGGAACGGAATCCATCAGGGTACAGACATCGACTACATGACGCGTTCATAACCCGATTTCCGGAGCTAAGTCATGTTCCGGAACAGAACGTCGTCAACCAGTACCGAGTGATAGTGAATAACAACCGAGTTGCCTTACCAACTAGGCAACAAATCTTCCAAGAGGTTTCACTTGAGCTCGGGCTGGAGTCATCAAATTACCGGACTAGTCAAAGGAGTAACACAAGTACTCCACCTGTAAGGCACTCCATGAATCCAGTAGTCAGGAGAAGCTTAGTAACTGGGGATGTCGACCCAATTTATAATGAGGCTTTGACCGCATTCCAAGTCGCATTCACAGAGTATGCTGAGATTCTCCCAGACGCTAGGCCAAGGATCCCTAAACTGAAGTTTACTTCGGCAACTACTAACATCATTGCTGCCGTTGACAGAATTTTGGCTGATCGTTTGGCTAGCGAGATTACTGCTACAGAGGTTCACAGCCTGATCTACGTTGCAGCTGCCACGGTTATTCGTCTCCATAACCAACATCTTAGAGCGAATAACAGAGGTATGCGCAGAAGGACTTTACCGTTCTGGGTGTTTCGACTCAACAAAAGAGTCGAAAAGTTGAGAAAGGAGATTGGTCGTGTGACGCAAGCACTCCTTGGAAATCCATCACCAAGAGTGCACAGATGCGTTGCGAACATCATTGGAAACTACCATCTGTCCAATGATATGCCAATCGAAGAAATCGTCGAGGTGCTGAAACAGAAACTTGCGGTATGCTCCAATCGCATCCGTAGGTATCAGAAAAGCTTTCAGCGAAGGACAGACAACACCTTGTTCTTCCAGAACCAACGAGGATTCTACAAAAATCTCATCAACTCAGGTAGGGAAAGTAACCTCAATCTGGATCAGGCAGAAGACTTCTGGAGAAGTGTTTGGAGCGAATCCAGTCGTTGCAATTTAGAAGCAGCGTGGCTCCCACACCTTATGCGTTCATGCGAGGCCCTCCCCGAAATGACCATGCCTGACGTAACTGAAGTCGACGTTAAAGCAGTCCTTGACAAGGCAGGTAACTGGAAGGCGCCAGGAGTTGACAAGATTCACAACTTCTGGCTGAAGCGGTTCAAGAGCACTCACAGGATATTGGCAAATCAATTTAATCAGATGATTGCCGATCCTGATTTAGTTCCACCATTTTTCACCAAGGGGATAACTTTCCTCATCCCCAAGGAACAGGGTGTCTCTTGCCCTTCAAAATGTCGACCAATTACTTGTCTTCCTACCATCTACAAGGTCTTCACTTCAGTTCTGTGCGCGAACATCTCAAAACATCTTGATGTTCATAAATTGATAGCTGAGGAGCAAAAAGGATGCGCAAAAGGCTCCCGAGGCTGCAAAGAACAGCTTATAATCGATACGGTAGCTGTAAAGCAGGCTGTCCACCAAAAACGAAACATCTCGACAGCCTACATCGATTATAAATCAGCCTTTGACTCCATATCACATTCGTGGTTACTACAAGTGTTACGCTTGTATAAAATCAACCCGAATGTTGTTCTTCTACTGAGAATTGTAATGAAGAATTGGAGCACGAAGCTATCGGTATCTTCGCAAACATCAGGAGAGGCATTTTCGAAGGCGACTCTCTAAGCCCACTGTGGTTTTGTTTGGCTTTGAATCCGCTATCCCATCTTTTGCATGAAAGCAAATACGGGTTCCAAGTCAAGCATGGCATATTGTCGAAATGTGCATTGAGCCATTTAATGTACATTGACGACATCAAATTGTATGCCAAAGACGAGAACCAACTTCGCTCCTTGCTGGACATCACCATCCAGTTCAGCAGGGATATCGGCATGCAGTTGGGTTTGGAAAAATGTCGCATAAAAACAATTGTTCGGGGAAAACACACCGACAACGAAGGATACAGCCAAAATAACATCCGAATTGAGGGTATGGATTCGGACGACGTCTACAAATACCTCGGCATATTGCAAGCAACAACACCTGCTGTGGCAGTAATCAAATCTAAGTTGCTGGGGGAATTTGAACTGCGTCTGAATCTTGTTAAAACTGAGCTGTACGGGAAAAATAAAATCATGGGAATCAACACCTTCACCATTCCCGTCCTTCTATAGACTTTCGGTGTGATACAGTGGAGTAATACCGATTTAGAATCTGTCAATAGACGGGTAAGGGTAGTCTTGCAAACAACAACATGCACAATAGAGCTGCTGAAAAATTGAGGATCACTATCCCACGTCATCAGGGAGGAAGGGGGGTACTTGATTTAAAAACGTTTCACTACAATCAAGTACATTCTCTTCGTGGGTTTTTCTATGAGAAAGAATCCTCTACCCAAATACATCAGGCTACCGTCATGGCAGATAATAAATTATCTCCTTTGAACTTGAGAAGCAGAGAATGGGATCCCATGTCGAATGTTACTTCAGTCCAACAGAAGATCGACATGTGGAAAGAGAAACCCATTCACGGAGGTCATATCAAAAATTTGTTGTTGTCAGGCATTGACATCGAAGCCTCCAACAAATGGTTGATAAATGGTGTACTTTTCTATGAGACCGAAGCATTCCTAACTTCAATTCAGGATGCTTCGCTCCCAACAAAAAATTATAAACGGTACATTCTTCACGACTCCTCAATCACCAATTCCAGTTGTAGGTTATGCAACTGCGAAGAGGAGACCATCCAGCACATAACATGTGCGTGCAGGATGTTGAGCAGTACCGAGCACACCAATCGTCATAACTCCGTCTGCAAGATTCTCCATCAAAACCTTGCGTTGAAGTATAACTTAGTGGCAACCTACCATCCTTACTATAAGTATACTCCGCAGAGAATCTTGGAAAATGATCGGGTCAAACTACTGTGGGATCACACTATTGGCAGACGATATGAAGCAGACTTGGAGACTGCAAAAAATCGAAGTAGCCCCAGTGGTAATTTCAGCGACGGGATTAGTCCCGCAGAACTTACATAAAGCTGAAAGCTGAAAACGCTCGATCTTAGGGCTGGGCTATACATGGAGATGCAAAAAGCGGTTATCCTTGCAACCTGTGCTATAGTCCGAAGAGTCCTGTCGGTAACAATCTGACCTAATGGGTTTCAGTCTTGATCCGCACTGTCTTCCATATAAGATCCATGTCTCTGTAGTGTAGAACCTCCGCGTCATTGGCTGAAGTGTTTGCGACAATCGGGATGTAGTAATACATTTTCGCATGGTCGCACATACTTTGCGTTAAAACGCATCATCGCTGTGATGCGGGCCTTTGGATGTTGCCTTCAGCCCATCCTTAGGTTGGTCGCCCCTCGGTCCGGTTGGGCGGGAAGAGGGTCTGTGGGCTTTTTTAACTATATAGATATTAAACATATAACCTCCTCCTGTTTCCTCTCCCTTGATCTCTAAAAGACACATTGAGTGATAAAAAGAAAGTAGTTTTGACAAATTTCGGTTCGAAAACTATCTTCATCTTATTCACTTAGTGAAAATCTCCTTTTCCACCACGCACCAGTCAAAAGTGCGTGTGATTCAAATGACCAATATTTCCGCAGATCTCCTACAAACAATATATTTGTTTGTTATATTAATAAAAGTGGGCTTAGACCACAATTTCAGAAAAAAACGAAAATATTGCTATGCGATGATGGCTTTACGATTTCTTACCAGGACAAAGGCAAATCGCCAGACGCTGCCTCACCTCTACCCTGGGAGCAACGTGACCGAAGAGGCTCGCAGATGTTAAGTGCTCCTTTATATAATTCGCAGAGCACAATATGACTGCATGCACAATATGCCAGAGCTGAACGTAATAAACAAATATTTATTTAATTAATCATAAAATGGCACCAAGGTGCCTTTGAATCAACAGTGGTACTCCTGGGCTAAGCTTTTATTGAAATAACAAGTTTATAAATATATGTTCGTTTAGTTCTGACAAAAAGTTTGATGTATGTATCTACTGGCGTTTATTCTCTAAAACTTATGTTTACAAAAAGCTTTCCCTAGTGATTGATAACAGTATTTTCCAATACTGCTGACCCTGATAGTTCCAGTCCCGACGTAGAAGGAATTTAACCTTCATTTGCAAAGGTATGTGATCACCCAGAGTAGTTTCACTGCTTTGAATCTAGATATACTATAGAGCTCAAACAAGCTGTATACGTAACTGATTTTTGGGGGGATTGGTACAGTATGACCTCGCTGTCCTCGAGCAAATTGTCCAAACATGGAATCTTCACCTCGTCCGGCGCACAGAATTGTTTCTGAATAAAACAAGGTTTTTAACGACTGATCCTAATGAAGCAGCCACTATTACTGGCTCTTGGATTAATGATATCATTTGTTTAATGCATCAACGCAATTGGAATGAAGTGGCATTCCACAACTGGCTACCTAGCTACCCTATCCCCTGTCGCCCTCAATTATTTCGAATGCTGACGGACTACCAGAGGCAATGAATGTTGCCTTGCCGTAGTAAAGATGAAGATGTTACGTCGGATCAATCTCGTAGCAAGTTATTATCACGTCCAAAATGAGGATATCCGCTATATTATATATGCGGTCAGACTGATTGTGGAAAAGTTGTTAGATATGCGTCTTCGATGGTATGGTCATGTATTTGGCGCTGACGAAAATTCACTAGGTAAGATTGGCCCGAATATATCCAACCGACGGCTTTATACGCCAGATGGTGATTTCAGAGCCGCCAAGTCCCCGCGGAACGGCTGAGAAAATCCACCAATCCATCGAGTCCTAAAGCCCCCAAAAAATTGGCTCCTGGAAGATGTACGCCATTCAAAAACTTGGGACGTCCCGTCTGTAATTTTGCCTTCGTCCACTTTATAGAGAGTTACTATGAAGCAGGTACCTTTTCGGGCTGTTTTGCTTTTTAATACGAACCTTATTATTACTGCAGTTGATAGTGTCGTGCTTGAAACGATTTTTGTTAGGTAAAGCTCAGAAAATTATTCACTCAAAGCTGTGTGAGACCCTCAGATTTCCGTAATCGAAGTTATCGAGCGTATTTTTGAATGCTCATAATTATGTTTTTTGTGCATAGTTTGGTTCGGTTGAATGAATGGTATTATATCTCACAATCATAAACCAGTTGTAAAATGCTCATAAAACTATTTATTCATTCATAACAATTACATTTCTCACAAGTTTATCGCAGCTCACATGGCGGATAAGTCTACAAACAATAAAGTATATTGTTGTGTATTAAAACCATAAAATAGGCAATATCAGAGTCTAATTTGGTAGTCTAAACCTTTGGAAACAAAAAAGCATAAAATAAGGAAATACTTAACTTTTGTCTGATGAATAGCTTTTAAGGAAAGTGATGCTGGCTATAATTACTTGTGAAGAAATGTAACGAAATGTAATGTAAAATTTAGGGAGAGGGGGTAGAAATTTCAACCATTTCAGGGCCGAAATTTATCCCATTCCCTGGGATTTTAATATGGGGAAGCTGTTAGAATTAATTAATCTTCCTGGATTTTTGTGATTTTTAAGGTTTTAAAAATCGGTTCGATGTCTATCTGTCACAGCCAATTTACTTGGAAACGGGTAAACCAGTCGTCACGAAATTTTGTGAGAACATGTGGTCTGTGTGTCCCTTTACACGCAGCGAGTGGCGCCATTTTGTGTTGAGTTTAAACAGTTACTTCCAATACATTCTAGCTCAATTAGTACTTTCCGAAATTGATCTAATTTCTGATGATCTTAAATGAAACAGGGGAGATAGCGCTCAAAACGTGTTCCCCAAAAAGTGAAATAGGTCTCGTTCTCAGAACCTATCCAACCGAAAAATCTAAAAAAGTCACAGGTATGCATCTGTACAAAATCTAGACATCAAAATTCACCCCGTTCCGATATCTGCACAAATAATGTAAGCGAAAACCTCCCTTAAGTTCATCCTCGATTTGGCAACAGTGTAGCTGATAATATAGGACACAAGTTTGAAGGCAATGCAACTGTTATTAACAAAGTTGTTGGAAGCCAAATTATTGCATTTCATGCAGAACGGGTGGCAAACCTCGGTAATAGGTAGCAGGCCATTATATAATTTCATATTTCTTCTATTCACAATGGGCAAAATGCTGGTCCGAGAGACCTATAAGAGATTGCTCGCGGTCGTTGAAAGTCAAAGAGGTCTTTCAAATCGACAGTATGGGTTCCAGATCAGCCATTGATGCCATCCAATTACTTATTAGCTTGGCCGAAGATGCATTTCATAGAATGGGTTGTGCCAGCAAATATGGTGTAGTGATCCTGAGCTGTATACAGAAGTCCCTGGTGACGATTGCTGTTTCCATTTATCTTGTTGACATTGTGGGCAGCTACTTATGAGAACGATCGATAATGGACTCCAGGACTCTCCGCGGTTGTCCTGCAGGGTACCCTACTAGGCCAACTACTGTGGATCATCATGTACAGTGATGCACTTAATCTTCTCGTTCCGGAGAAGGTCATGATGGTAGGTTATTCTGGTTGTGGTTACAAAGAATCTCGAAAATGTTGAGTGATATTCATGCGAAACAATCAGTGCTGTTAAAGCTTGGTTCGCGGAGTATCTAGCGCATATTCTTACAATGGGCGAGGCTTCTGAAAGAAAGGAGCATTTTAAGGGGGGAAACAACGTTAGTAGTTTTTCAGAATCGATATTTTTTTATTGCATAGGTCGTTAGCATAGGTATCACAGAATACGCTGCAAAAATTTCAAAGCGAAGCGCGAGTGATTATCGAGTACACGCTTAGGATAGACCACCCAAGACTTAGTCCCTTTATATCCTTAAGAAATCTGATAGCGTTATGTAAATAGTGTATTCATAGTTAGTGTATACTTGGCGTTAGTCCCTTGTACGAGCGAATTTATATTATTTTGCTGTAACTATATTTGGTTCGTAATTATGCTTCGTCTTCATATCCGTTTTTGACATTTGCGGGAAAGCTCAAATTCGTTACAAAATTGCAAAAAAATGAAGACCTGCAAACCCTTTTATTTGATTATTTTCAACTGCATTGAGGTTCATATTCTCAGAAAATAAGTGAATGATGTAAAACGGTTGTTTTAAGTTGGAGAACTCTTGTTGTGATCGTCAACGGAATATAGCCGAATATTGAAACGACCCAAAGTAAAGTGTGAAAAGCGGAAGAGCTGAAGAAGATGGCGTTACGATCGCCGCGGATAGAAGGAAGGAGACCTTACTAAAGTAAGCTAACTACGCCTCGTGATGTAATACCCAAAGGTGGTCCTACGGGGTAAGGGGAGGGGAGAACTGGGGGTGGTTTTGGAGTGTTTTTTTTCTTAAGGCTTGGTTAGAATCGAAAAATTGAAACTACTAGAAGATATTTTGGTTGGGATACACTCAATAGGTTTTTTGTCGATTATTTCTGCCAAGTTATGAGCAAGTTATTAGTTCTGCAACTTTAATTTAACTGTTTTGTCCTTTTTTTCTTTCGCTGATCAATAAAACGGTTTTATGTTCGGCAGATTAAAATTATGTCCGTATAGATCAATGGTTAGAGCAGTGAGCTGTTGTACCGAATGTTGCGGTTCAAATCTCACTAGTGGTTGGTAGGTCCTTATTGTTCGCTGTAAGTTGCTGAGAATACTTTTGGCCATCTGGGTCGCAATACAGTTGTCTTCCCAGGAGTAAAGAGTGGAAAATCTCTCCTGTTGCTCCTAACAAATTTGATATCACATATCATCACATTCCACTGAAGTGGAGAGCATGTTTTTCACAGATTTCTTCGTGGGAGAACACAAATATAGCGGGCTGAATAGATCATTCAAAACCAGTTTGTTGGTTGAATGACAATTATCTTTATTATACCTTCTTATTTTATTATAAAGAAATACTTACTCGAAGTGCTTTTAGCAGAAAAATGTTACAATAACATTTGCGTAAATTGCCGATAACCCAAAATTTAAGTTGACGTACCGAAATAAATTGCTGGTTAGGTAGACATTAAATATAAATATATCCGAAGAACTGAAAACCGTAAATCTTATTAATATTTTTACGAGTATTTTATCTTAACTGAACACGTTCTGTCTTCTCATAACGGATGAAATAAAACTTTTCAACTGAGAAAGCATTATTAAGCGACAATAAAATGCAATGGTTTAGTGAACTGCGTCTTGCATTGAGTGAGCGCTTTCGATGAGAAAACAGGATCAACAAGTTCTTTTTGATACAATGAAATGATATCTGTAAAAATCAAATACTTTAAAAGTTATCGTATAGAGCGCAGTCTTTGAGTGATCCATTTGGTTTCTGCTTGTCGCATATATCGTGCATCCGATTTGCCTTTTTATAGTGTTTAAACTCCGTTTCTAGGATTTTAGGACTTTCTTTTGGAAAGTAAAACGGTATATTTTCTTAACACCAACTTGTCCTGAATTTAAATTTTTGGAAAGCGGCGAACCTGTATTTAGCGTTGTTAAAGCTCGGTTCCACTCCTGATGAGGCAGAAATATCATGATTTTTCAGGCTAGAAACTTACTGGACTGAATCTTTAGTTAAATTTGATGACAATGAATAGTACGCGGGCTGAAATTTAAACCTAGCGTATTTTTTCACTGTGATCTACAGGCTGATGACATAGCCATAGAACGTTAGCCTCCCTATTTCGTTGCTCTGAGTTCAAATCTCAGGCATCATGGGTGTCTGTGTTTATCTTGCTGCTGTGAGCTTATCTTTTGCAATCGCTAATTTTGATGATAGTGGAACTGAAACACAATGTGACTGCGTGGATGCCCCACGCCGTCATCCATCCATTCTTAGAACACTATTTATTGTTTTATTTTCTTTGTTGTAGTATCGATATGTAGTTCCATGGGTATGTATGTTCCCTGTTCAATCCTTTGTAGAGTAGTTTCTTTCTGTAACTGTATTTTCACCCCGCCCCTCTCATTTTCATTTTAAGTGAAACTGATTCAGTTTCATTATCATTGTTTAAGTGGTATGCTCACAGCAGCGGTACAAACACAAAGTCGGATACGATATTTATGACGACTTCGATTTAAATCCGGAGCTAAGAGATTGAGAGGCTGGCGTTCTCCAACCCCCTCCCCTCGCCCTGCGGGTTGTCAAGATTTCTCTCGAGTTCCACTAATATCTTCTTCCTCTTCTTTAACTTTTGTCCGGCTCAGAAGGGCGTCGGTTCGTTTTCATCAATTGCGCCGTTTTGATCATTCGTACACCTGATCTAAATGTTGGTGAGACACTTTCAAATCACCATCTAACGTACCAAGCCAGCGTTGTTTTGGTCGCCATCTCAAGTCCTTTTTAGTAAGCGAGTTCTCGTCAGCGAGAATTACAGATTCATTCCATTGAAGCTGCTTATCTCTCCATTTTTCCATGATCCGTGCAACCTCACGTTGATCGCCAACTTCCTCATTTTAAATGTGATTATGGCGTGCTACGCCACTGATTAAATGCAACATCTTTGCCTCCATTACGGCGCCTTTGATAGTTGACCAACCTTTGATAGTTGACCAACCTTTGATCGTTCACCAACACTCAGAACTATTGAGGGCGACAGAACGACACTGCGTCGATCACAAAGAACAGTTGCGGAACGCATTCATAAGGCAGTTCAACAATAGTATAGTGGTATTTTATGGCCCATGCGTCTAGTGACCGCAGTAGGCACGCAAGGCTATTCGCAATGAGGGGCGGTACTCCAGGTATTTACGCGGATTTTACGGAATTCTTCTGGGACATCTGATGGCGAAGGTAAAAACAGACTATGTATTGATATAGGTCCAAATCAAATCTTTGTGAGTAATTGCGCACGCCATTCACTACTGAAAGTGATTTCGTCAACGCTCTTCTGTAGGTGTTCCTTGGTCTGGATTGAAATTTTGCAGTCAATATCGTGTCTGAAATTGGTTTTTAGATCATGAGTGTTACTCTATCATCGGATACTACTTCCTGAAAATGGTGTTTATCATATATAAAGTCCCTAATTTCCCCTAAAATTACATTACAATAGTTGTTTGTTAATTGAGGCTTGTTATAAAACTCCAACCATTTGGCTCCTTTAAATTTATTTAGAGGACAATAGATTTAATAATTTCTAAATAAATTGCGCATCTACTGACAGAGAGAATGGCAGTTGCTGAATTGATTTTAATATGGCTTTGTTTTACACATGAAATAAATTTTAATGGCATCTAATTTCCATCAACTTGTTATTTTCAGGTTAGAAGTTGCCAGCTCTCGAGGTCATCGCAAAGTTCACATGGGAAAAGGATTCTTTACCGGTTACCGAAGAAATATAATTGAACCAGATGAGATTCTCGTGTCCATCTTTCTCCCAAAAACACGTCAAAATCAATATTTCATTGCCTATAAGCAAGCAAAGCGCAGAGATGACGACATAGCTATTGTTAATGCAGCCTTTGATATTCGCTTTAAAGTTGGGACAAACCTAGTCGAGTCCTGTTCCATGGCTTTCGGAGGTATGGCTCCTACCACTGTGTTAGCTCCGAAAACTAGTGAAATCATGAAAGGAATGCCATGGGACGAAAAACTAGTAGAACTCATCAGCCATAAATTATTAGATGAACTCCCCTTGTCAGCAAGTGCTCCTGGAGGAATGATTACGTACAGAAGGTCCCTAACCATAAGCTTATTCTTCAAAGCATACTTGGCTATCAGTCAACAGCTGGGTCCTAATTTGGTTGATAACGTGAAACCGAGTGAACGGAGTGGAGCAGATCTGTTCCACACTAAAATACCGAAAAGTATGCAACTTCATGAAAAACGTACCGATACTAAATTTGAAGGTGATCCTGTCGGATTCTCCAAGGTGCATGCGTCTGCATATAAACAAGCTACCGGGGAAGCCGTTTACTGCGATGACATGCCGAAGTTTGAAAATGAATTGTACTTGGGATTGGTGCTAAGTACAAAGGCACACGCAAAAATGTTATCTATAGATGCTTCAAAGGCTTTGCAGATGGAAGGCGTACATGCATTTTACTCAAGAGAAGATATCGGCGACTTTGAAAATCAGGTTGGAAGTGTCATCCACGATGAGGAAGTGTTTATCAAAGACACCGTTTTCTCGCAAGGTCAGACGATAGGAGCAATAGTTGCTGAAAACCAAACTTTAGCACAAGAAGCCGCGAGAATGGTGAAAATCGAATACCAAGAACTTTCACCGATAATTGTGACTATCGAGGATGCTATTAAACATAAATCTTTTTTCCCTGGATACCCCAAAACCATTGAACGAGGGAACGTAGACGAAGCTTTTGCAAAAGCAGATTATATAGTGGAGAATGAATGCCGTATGGGCGGTCAAGAGCACTTTTACTTGGAAACCCACGCTGCTCTTGCTGTTCCCAAAGATAGTGACGAATTAGAGATTTTCTGCTCATCACAGCATCCTTCTGAGGTTCAAAAGCTTACTGCACATACCTTGAATATGCCGTCATCCAAGATCACAGTCAGAGTCAAACGATTAGGTGGAGGATTTGGTGGAAAAGAGTCCAGAGGAATTTTAGTGTCATTGCCTGCAGCCTTCGCTGCTTATAAACTTAAGAGGCCAGTTCGTATTATGTTGGATCGTAATGAAGATATGTTGATAACTGGCACGAGGCACCCCTTCTACTTCAAATATAAAGTGGCTTGCACTAAGGATGGTATGATAACGGGGTGCGAACTAGAATGTTACAATAATGCCGGCTATTCGATGGACTTATCATTTTCGGTAACTTTTTATCCGACTGCAGACTCCTTGTCTTTATTAATGTGCTTTAAATTTCAGGTTTTAGATCGAGCTATGTTTCATTTCGAAAATGCTTGCTACATACCTAATTGTAGAGTGAAAGGTTGGGTATGCCGCACTAATCTCCCATCGAATACAGCATTCCGAGGATTTGGAGGACCCCAGGGAATGTTTTTGGGTGAGCATCTTGCACGCGATGTCGCACGAGTAACAGGATTGGATTATGTTGATGTGGTTGCTAAGAATCTGTACAAAGAAGGCGATCGGACGCATTACAATCAAATCATAGAGAATTCGAATATTCGACGGTAATGTACTTTGTACTTTGACCATTTACTATAGTTAAGGATATCATTCTAAACTATATACCATGCTAATATTCAAGTCGCACCATTATTTTTGATTTTTAATAAGTTGTCTGTGAATTTATAGTTGCAATCCAATTGTCGTATTACTATATCGAGGGGCAGGGCTTCAAAAAGTGAAGCTCAAAACTACTTTTTTTAGAGGGCTCTTTACTGCCAAATGATGAGGACGCCGAGTGATTTTTATAATCACTGTCAATCTCGTTTCATATTCAATTCATCCTTCTGATATCTGATTTGATGCTCGATGATATATAAACATCATGCCATCGCGCCATCACAATGGAGCTAGAAATGTGATTGTCCAACGTCCCTAATTCCGAACCGCGCATTCTACTATGGACCACTCAGGTCTTTACTGCACATTGCCTTCAACTTCCATTCATCGAGAACCTCCTGGCACGGCTTCACCCCACATAGAGAATTGAAAGATCAATCCTTCATAGCCAGCAATTTGTCTTACAAACAACCACATGCGAGGATCGCCTGCTCCCTACTATAAAAATAAGCGCGTAGCGAGTCGACTGAACGAGTGATTATGTTTTGCCGTAGCGCCAAACCTGCCTCCAATGTCACGACGCAGGAACGGATGACCACGGCCGAATTTGGATGATGCATTTGAGATTTGTGCATAGTGGCGCCTATCCGTCGTTAGAGATTTTCCAGATTGGTCTTCGTCCACAGCAATATTTCAAGTGCATATTCCAGTGAAAGCAGAGCGAACACATTCCGTGCGCTTTTGTTGCTCTTCCCCGAGAGATGTGATTTCAGTACCAGCTTCAGATCTCGGACAGCACGGCATCTTGCAAATCACTAATTCCTTGCAGAATACCTAGGTACTTGTAGAGATTTCGATTATAAGATAGATTGGATTGGATGTGTCTGTCACTAATGCACCAGCATGCAGCCCATGATGTCCTTTGCAGATGACCTGGGTTCGACATTTATCTAAATCAAATGTACACGAGGAACTGATCTCTCAAAAAAAATAAGATTGACAAGACTTGATTCCAGCACTACTCCACGCTAATGACGGCCCGGACCTATTGGGATGAATTTTTTCTACTACAGTCCACGACCTCTCGGTTTTTGCCCATTTCAGTTGCAAAACCTAAAACACAGCCACCATCCTATTTATATTAACCAAGCGCACGAAATCGTAGATGAGTTTCTCCTTAGGAATCCTTATGCACATCTCAACACCCATGGTCCGGCTTAAGGACTTACAGTTCTCCGGAGAGGACATATCGTCGACACGTTTCGCCCTCAAAGTTCAGAAGTGAGTGTAAGGGGAATTGGCTAACTCAGTTTTCCTGGTTTCTCTGTGTGAATATCAGATTCTCCGGCGAGCTATACCAACCGAGCGGTTTTTCGAAACCCTTGCCCATCCCGTTTTGCTGTTTCTCACTGGGAAGACCTCAAGGTAGCTCTGCGAACGCGTTTTTCATATTCAGTGTTAAAGTTGGATCCCTCGGAACTAATCTAGAGAAAACACGCACCTTCAAAGATCTTTGGGGAGTTTTACGGGGAGGTGGACGAAAATTGTGGAGCAGATAGAGAATCCGACTAGAGGTGGGCAGTTCGCTGAAACATTGCGGTGAGGTCTTCACTTCTCAATGATGGCCTTATGCCAGTTCACTGGGAACGCTCGAAGGACAATTGCCACCTGTTTCAAGCTGGATTTCCTTGACGCCGTCTGAAGAAATTGACTACTGGGGGTGACAATGAGTTCCCTGAAGATATCACGAGAGGGTGGAGACCACAAAGACCGCATCTTACTAAATTCGAGGTAGGAGAAACATCGATTGATGATACTATCTTTCCACTCGATTTCAGCATTCAGATTGCGGCTTCACGCCCGCGAATTCCCTTTTTAATGTTGGCGTTGGCGTAATGTCGCCCAACATCCCTTTTGTATTTTAAGCGCAAACGCAGTGCCTCAAATCGGGTACAGGGCACATATAATTCTAAAAATGAAGTAAGAGGGAATTTTGTATCCAACAGTGGCTCCTACATTCCCAAGCTTAGCTAGCACTGTGGGACGCTGCAATGGTCAGAAGGCCTTGCTATTGGAGCCTATTTCAGCTTACAAAAACTGTTCCGCTCGAAACGTCTCACTATAGGGTCAAAAATCTTACTGTACAAGACAACTGTCTTACCAATCCTTATGTATTACTCGGAGACTTGAGTTCTTAGTAAGAAAAATTACGAACTCTTAGCCGCGTTCGAGAGAAGAATCCTCCGAAGAACTTTTGGCTTCCCACATGAGAATGGACGATTCAGTAGCCTACATAACGGCGAAATTAATGAGCGATACCATGACCGTCAGGTTGTGGATAAAACCCGGCTCAATAGGTTGCGGGGGTGGTCAATTAAACCGTATGAATGAGAGTGATCAAGCCCGAGCAGTCTATAAGGGCAATATCTATGGTAGAAAAAGAAGACGAGGCAGATGTCGTAGGACAGCCCGCTCGACAACTTTCGAATTGATGGACCTCGACACAAAATCGGGATGTCTGGAGTTCCGTATTAAGGTAGGGCTAGACCGGATACCGGTTGTTGCGCCGTTGGTGATGAGGAGTACTCTTGAGGAAAATCACATAGACCCAGGAGTGCCTACATCCACAGTTCTTTAACTCCTGCGTCGTCACATAACAGAATCATAACTATTTTTGTGTGTGTTCCTAGTTGTTTTTTGCATGAATGAAACGTATAAATCTATGCCTGCAATTTTATTTGGTCTCCAATTTTACTTCAGTTCAAGGATTACACCAAGATAGTTCATATTAGAAGAAAGTGGGAGTCCCTGTATATAGTGACAACGTTAGCACCAAAAATAACAAAGAATCAGACGCTGGCTAAGTGAAATTACTGAAGCCGCTAAACTACAACAAATAGCAAAGCCTTCAAATTCCCACTTAGAGTCAAAAATCGCACTCGATAACGATCACGATGTCCAGTATATATAATAAAATGTTATTAGAGAGCCAAAAGAGCACAGCAAATATTAACTGTACGTCATTACCTACAATCAGGTCAACTAAAATGTCCGGGCGACAACTGCTTGCATACCTGTACCCTAGCTCACAAATATGTCTAATGACGACCGAGTTCCTAAAAGAAACAAGGAACTTTCCCCAAAACTACCTTTTCAAACAATGATCAATCTTTTAATATTATAATTTTACGTACGCCCTGTGTCCTAAAAGAATAATTGTGTCTTCAAGCCTAAAAATTACATGATTTTGCAGATGCTTCCTACTTCTAGGTGTTTCAGGACAGCGTCCCATATTAAGTATTCTTTCAGATCCATTAACCTACTTTACACAAGTCGGCGATATTGTCTTAAATGTGTATGTAGTGTCTGCTGATGTGTCCAGTTTTCACAAGGAGTAGGGGAAAAGAAAGTCCTTAAATCAGAAATGTTAAAATATAATTCATCATAATGTGTATTTTTTAAATATTCATTTCAAAATTATTCAAAAAAATAATAGAATCGTAAAGAACAAAAGAAAATATAAAATTGTAAAATAATAAAATATAGGAAATGTGAAAAAAGAAAAAGAGAAAATAATAAACAAAACCAAAATCCAGGAATTTAGAAGGATATTGGATGAACAAATAATAAATGAAAATGATAAAAAAAAATAAAATTCGAAGAAAACAAAAAAAAACACACGTATTCTGGCCTTCCTTTTGAGCTCCAAAGGTGAAGTTCACTTTACAAAATCCTAAGCCCTTTACTCTTTCGCCAAAGAGCACATGAAGAAAAAGAAAAATATTATTTCCGTTGTAACTTTTCTTCAATAATTAATTGACATCAGCATCAAAATGTATTTAGCATTGCCTCAATAATCTGACTACCCACTTGATCAACCCATAAAATTCTTCATTAATAAATCCTTATTTGCAAATTAGTTGATAAGTTTCAAGTGGAAGAAAGCGGAACTTGTTCTGAGATACTAACTAACTAAGATATGATTAAAACTCTGGAATCAACTGACGTGTGCAGAGCATCTATCGTTAGTCGTTCAGATAAGAAAACCGAGCGACTCCGTAAACGTTCAACAGTTTTAGACTTCATGAGCATGTTGGTTGCCTCCAAAGTTGCAACTTGGAAAGAACCTAACGGGGATTTACCACACTTCGTCGTCCGCTTAACATCTTCTGGACTCCCCCGATCTGGCACCAATCCAAACGCTGAAGCTGCCGCCACATCCGGTACAACGCTCCCAATGTCATCGATGTCAGAGGAACGACATCACTCACGAAGAAAAACAGGATCCTCTGGACGTAAATGAATACGTTTACGTATTAGAAGAAAATAGAATTGTCCAGCAGTCAAATCAGAGGGAACCAAATACTTTTTCATATCTAACTCACCAATTTTCGCTTCCGGGACCTTTTCTACAATGACTGGCACTCCGCCTGAATATTTTCTCTCTATTTGTCAATTTTCAAAAAAGGTGAATCACCCCACTATAAATGTTTACTAAAGACACATCACAATTTATATTTTGCCAAATTAAGATTCATCGGCGACGCACTAGCCACTCACCTCCCCGTCCAAAGTCCATCCGCTGTCCATCGATTAGCCGCTCTCGCATTGCGAAATATATGAACTACTCAAGTTTAAGTGCAAGGTCAATGTTCCCGTTTGACCGGTCATGGAAGAGGCAAATGAAAGACTGCACCTGTCGCAAAGACGCGAACACTACGTGGTGGGAAGCTTTCCTGATACCAATATCACTTCTTTGTGACTTATGCTACTAGGCTTTGAGGAATTCCCTTATGGTTTCATCCATGACTGGCTGTAGGGCTTGAGCCCCTGATGAGGCTTTAAAAGCAACTCCCATTGCTTTCATCAGTCTCAACCTTTGACTCCAGTCCGTGCATGATTCGAATTCTGAGAGGTTTAGCTTCAATAACTTGATCAAATCTGAAGATTTATTCGAGACTTGTAGGCATGAGTTGCTTTTAGAGAAATAAAAAAAAAAAGTGGCTGGGACAATTTTTCCTGTTATTTTCAATGACTGACTTTGCGCAAGGTTTGAATTAGTATAATTTCTAAACCATTTTCATTTGGAATTGTTTTCGAAACTCCGTAGCAGCCTAGCGCTTTTTGGTTCATTCGCATTTATTTCTGGAGTATTATTTAAATGGTCTCCAGGCAGTTGCATGAACAATCTAAATTGGTCCTCAAACTTTTCCGGTGAGCGTATGAAAAACTTGGGTCAAAAAATTGATTTGATTAATTTTACCGAATTTGTTGATACTGTCGTCATCGATGGGTTTGCTCGGTTTGGGTACTTCTCCTCCAGTCAATGTTCGCTATCTTTACTCCCAAAACCTTCACACATACTAAAGTCTACTTTAGTATGTCTACTACCTCAACGGAAGGTTATTGTTTCTTGCTAAAAGATTCAGGATAGAAACGTGATAGAAACTTCGACTTGTATTTATTTTCTCTAATTATCAAAATATATATTACATAACGAAAATATGTATATACACATATCCGTGGGTACTACCAATTTCACAGGCTGCAAGTTATTGCAGCTCCATTAGGTTTGCCTATCGTTCATGTCATTTTCCTTTTTAAACATCTTTTTATCTTTTTATTCCGGAAGGTAAACACATTAACACATTCATATTTCTTCTAGATGTTGGGAAGAATGCCTTAAACAATCTGATTTTCATAATCAGCGGAAAGATGTCGAAGAATTTAATAAATCAAATCGATGGCGAAAACGGGGCATTTCCATAGTATCTACGAAATTCGGAATTGCATTTACCGCTCCACATCTCAATCAAGCTGGTGCATTAGTCAATATCTATTACGATGGCACGGTCCTTTTGACACATGGTGGAGTGGAAATGGGACAAGGACTTCATACCAAAATGATTCAGGTTGCATCGCGAACACTTCAAATTCCTGCTGATCTAATTCATATTTCCGAAACGTCCACTGACAAAGTGCCCAACACATCCCCGACAGCAGCTAGTGTGAGCTCAGATATCAATGGAATGGCCGTAATGCATGCATGCCAGACTTTGAACGAACGACTTAAACCAATTAAGGAAGCAAACCCTGACGATGACTGGAAGATGTTAATTCACAAGGCCTACTACGGTCGGGTTAGTTTATCGGCTACTGGCTTCTATGCAACTCCAAACCTCGGTTGGGATCCAAGCATTTACTCTGGCAAACCGTTTGACTATTTCACTAACGGCGTTGGATGCTCTGTTGTCGAAATCGATTGTTTAACCGGTGACCACCAGGTGTTACGGACTGATATTGTTATGGATGTTGGATCTAGTTTAAATCCTGCCATAGATATTGGCCAGATTGAAGGTGCTTTTATGCAAGGATATGGTCTGTTTACATTAGAAGAGATGATATACTCGCCAAACGGAACGATGTTCTCACGAGGACCAGGAGTTTATAAGCTCCCAGGATTTGCGGATATTCCGGCGGAATTCAATGTTAGTCTATTGACAGGATCGCCTAATCCAAGGGCTGTATATTCTTCAAAGGTAAGGTGACCTCGCCTAAGAACCTGTTGGCTACGATGCAAAACGGTGAACTACCTTGGATTCACAATACAGATTAACTGCACCATAGCTAAATGGGTCTTTTACAAAGGCCACGCCATTATCTATTATCTATTAACCGATTTTTGAATAATTAAAATGTTTAGGCTGTTGGTGAGCCCCCTCTATTTTTGGCTGCATCAGTTTTCTTCGCTATTAAACATGCGATCGAAAGTGCCCGGAGGGAACGCAACTTAGACCCGCATTTCAATCTAATATCCCCAGCGACATCAGCCCGAATCCGTATGGCATGTGAGGACCAATTCACTAAGATGGTAAGAATATGAAATATATTTTTCGGGATAAATTAACTAATTATAAATGAAATTGTCTTTCCACAGATACAAGAAGAACCAGTTGGATCATATGTGCCATGGAATGTTATGCCTTAATTTTGTGAAATAATTTACACAATACTTTTTTACGTTATACTTTAGATTGAAAATTAAAAATAACAACAAAATAATTTCCTCCAAATGGACATTTTGTGATAGTTGCACTTCGAGGATTCGATTTGTTGTTCTGAAATCAAAGTGTGGCAATGAATCTAGACCTTTCCAATACAAAAAGGCTAACTTTTAGGTTTGTCTGATAGATTGATTACCTTTACCTACGGGTTCACTTCCCGGTGATTCTGGCAAGCTATCTTCCATCTTTTTGCTACAAATTAAGAAAATCTAGGACACTTCTTGGTTATGCAGTGATAAGATTACTCACCTAGTTCCAGTTTCAATTATCCCGATCAAATGTTTGATGAGTCGACTTTGATTTTCGATGCTGGAAGCTTGCTTCAAGGCAATTTTTTTGAAGGCGTCTGATTGCTTCCGCTTCCTTGCCCGTTTTGTTTTATACAAAGTAAAAAATAAATCAAAATGAAGCATACATATATTGGTAATATAATATTAAGATAATTATGGAGTTGTTAGTTGTTTAGCCTTAAGGGGAAAAAGCACATAAGAAGGCTTATTTTCACGTACTTTTGGGGATTTTTTAGTTGAAGGAATTAATTGGAATCAAATTTGGACCTCATACTAGTCATATTTCGAACAACTTTGAGATTTTGATTACTTTAATTGGTCCGCTGAAGGCCATAAAATCAGTGTTCGTACCAAAAGTACTAAATTTAGTACCTTTTGAAGTTCATGAGTACCTCAATGTCTTTCTCAATTGTCAGTACTTTTTTTTGTTAAATTCATACTTTTCAATACTTTGCAAAAGAAACCGAAACAAAGTTAATATTTGGCTATATCACCTTTTGTGAATGGCAGATGAATTGGTAACGCTCTGCGTTGCCAGTCGCCACTTCGTGAAATAAGCCGAAATTTTCGTAAAATTGTAAAAACAAAGTAGCGGTTTCGGTGAATGCAGCCCATCACGTCATAAAAGGTATAAAATAACAAACTAAGCTGGAAATAATGTGGAACGACCTCCTGCGGAAGCTGGTACGAATCGAGAAAGCAGCCTGCCTTTGTAAAAGCGCTTCCGATACAAATTTTAGACTTTTGGTATTCAGTTCTATAGTTTGGCAAAAGTAAATGGAACCTGTTTGGGTTTATTAGAAAGCAGTATGCTTACAGGTAAGCTAATACAGAGGCTAAAACTCACGACATCCATGCACGGTGGTGTGAGTCAGTTAACTTGGGGCTTAAAAACGACAAGAGTGAGTAAATTGATATCTATTGGCTAGAGCATCAGGGAAGAAAGAAAGATACTTTAATATGTTGTGTCCTACTTTATTACAAAACGCGGCCATAGGTGGCTTGCAGCAGGAAGTACACTTCCTTTTCGCTACGAGAATGGTTATTGGATAATGTCTATGCTAGGGACGAAATTTTTCATGGTATGATTCAGTACTTTCCACTCCGATATATCGTTGTTTTACAGCCGTAATTGAATACATAACATTAAAATTGAAATTGAAGTTCGAATTTCATTGGTTTTTACCTTCTGGGCGTTCGAGTCTGAGCCTGAACCCGATAATCAGTTCTACACTCATAAAATCTAAAGGAACACTAATTTGGCTTTGACATTTTTGCAGTGTATTCTGTCATAAAATCTGTGTAATTTGTAAATGGCTTGGTCTAGATACTCATCTAAACTAAATTCTTACCGAATATTACGGCTAAATTTGTCTATTTTTTTATGGTTACAGGGAGGAGTAAAAATTTAAAAGAGACATGTCCGCATCCAGCTTGGCGGTCGTGTGCGAGATTCCCTCACAATGAGAACCACTCCATTCTCCCCAGTCCTGGCCATAGCGGACTATCATATGACAATACATCGCGGGGTACACTTACCCTTAAGTCCACAGTGGTTTATTCAGCTTTCCTCATCCTTGCCCTTTTTGAGGTAATTTCAAACCAAATTTAAGCATCTCCCCAATTATGCTCTCATTCAGAATTCTTCCTTAGTTCGCAACTTTAACACAGTGGAAACCACATGCTCTGGACCTTATGATATGCTGTCGTATCCAGGACAGTCGAGACTTTCCCATCATCATTGGCTCAGCAAGCGATATCTGGTAGAGGACCGCCTTAGTAATAAATTTCAGACATCCCGGTTTTGCGCCGAAATCTTCCAATTCGATGTCTCTAAAAGCTGTCTGGCGTCCTGACCTACGCCATCGCTGCATTTCAGGCAGGTCTAAATTGTTGGTTGCTAATTACCGTGCATGGTTTTCGACCATAGATTTGAGAAATTATTAACGATTTCAAAGTTATATTCTCCTATCGTTATCGTCCTCAGTTCACCGGTGGTATTGGATGTTGTTTCTTCCGTTCTTGATGCTTACGCTGTATTTCGTATTGCCTTCATTAATGTACAACCCAAGTTCTTGCGTCGAGTGCGACCTATTCGATTTGAATGAAGGTAGATTATACGTCTCGCGTTGTTCTTCCCAAAACGTCATTAACGTCGGCATAGGCCAGTAGTTGGGTGAATTTGAAGAGAATGGTGTCTGTCGCATTTATATCAGCATCATAGATCATTTTGCTAGGTTAAAAGGGATGCATGATAGGGGATCCCCTTGGCTTCGATCGTTATGGATGTTGAATGATTTTGAGAGTTAACTTGTTGTTTTTATTTAGCTTCGAACATTGGTGTGTTTCGACGTAAGTAATCATCAATTGTCATAGTCATCAGTTTATTCGGGGCACTCAATTTTCTCATGGCTGTGTACAATCCATGAAATCCATTAGGTGATGGGGCAACTGATGATCATATTTCAACACTTATTTCAACGTTTGTCACACAAAGAAAATTCGATCTGTTGCTGATTTGCCTGGAGTCAAACCTCTTTGGTATGATATATATATATATGCTATATGCTCTGGCATTCATTAAAGCTGAAAGGTAGCGGTGTTCAATCAACATGTGTTCAATTTTGTTGAAAGTGTCCTCCTTCAGAGGCCCACGCTTTTGATGAACCGCTTTCCGCGTAAACTAAGTATTTCCAACAGCCATTTCGTGAAACATTGCTGATTGAATAATCCTCGGTCGGTTATGTTAGATGTTTTTATGTAAGTTATGGGAGCCGGCGCATCGCCTGAATACTTGGTCGTTAAAATCCCCAAGTATACTTTTGATATCACACCTGGGGCAGGCTTTGAGGTTTCTATTTCTTCGTAGAAAGAATCCTTTTCCGACTTTGCAATCTCCTCTGAAGGCACGTGAACGAGGTAAATGAAGTTTACATTTCGAAATTTACCTTTCAGCTGTAAGGTGCACAGCCATTTGCTTATATTTCCAAAGCCGATAATAGCAGGGCTCATTTTTTCTTTATTCGCTCCGTTGCTGGTAGTCGGTTATATGATTCATCAGGAGGAAGGATCTTTTCGTGGCTTCGTAACAAGTTGTTTTCCATGTAGATTTGTCAACCCTACCCAATTCTCAACCTGGAGGACAACTTGGTACAATTTGCCCCATTTTTAGGGCAGAGAGACTTAGAAAGATCTCCAAGTGATCATCATGTGTAGGTGGAGGTAGAGCTGTAAGCATTGGTTCAGCAGGCGTTTTTCAGGTTTTATGATCCATGGTGGGAACCAATCCAATTTTCGCCCTGGGATCTATATCACCCTTTCACCATTGCTTTCCCATCCTGCACATTATCATTCTTATATACTATCTCTGCCGCGCGGGCCTGAATATCCTCTTAGTGCTAACCTTTAACAATCACGAAACCAAGGCAAGTCGTCCACAAAGCCGCTGATGTAGAAGCATAGGGCTTAGCCACGAACTTTGTGGTATCGCCCCTATAACGATCTACTTAGGCACGGTCCATACCGTTCTGGCATATATTGATCGCAAGCACTGCGGAATAGGGTGCCTCTTAAAATGTTCAAACTGCCGGTTTTAGAGTTTTGTTTCTCTAAATTTTCATGCACCTGGCCTGGTTACTATGAGTTTAGTCCCCAGTAACATTCCATGTCCTAGTTATTTAGTGGCGGCGAAGTGAAATTTTTGTTTGGAAAATAGGTGTTGAGCATCTGATGAGATGGAAGCTTCAGTCCTTTAAAAAAACTTGGATGTTGCAAAAATGAGGATTTTCTTCCCAATTGATCCGGTCTGCCATCAAGTGGATACCGACTATCCACCTTCAGTTCCCAAACAAAAATAACTTCATTTACTTTGGAGCAACCCAAAATTAAAGTGAATTTTTCAAAATGGCTGTCCAATGTCGATCTGACATCTCCCGGCCAAGTTATATGTCCTTAATTTAGCACTACATGTGCAGACTGATGGCACGTCTCACCACATTGATAAGGGGCATATTGTAGACTTAATAATAATAATAATAATCGTTGGCACAACAATCCATATTGGATCAGGGGCTTGAAGTGTGTTAGAGCACTTCATTCAAGACCTTAACGGTACACTACAGAACACTGTAGGAGGCAATGTGGTCAGCATTACGCTCGCCCGAGATTATTACCCTGATTTGACTCAGGTACTCATTCACAGCTGAGTCGACTGGTATCCGACGTCAAATCACAATACAAACCCCATTGCCGCCAGCGAGATTTGAAAAGGTATCCGGACACTAGACTTGCAATTTCAAAAACGCGGTCGATTTCATTTTTAATGAAACCGGAATCTCGGCACATCACACATAAAAGGTTTTGTTGATTTTTTGTGGACGAATATTCGGGAACATTTGTACATAGCTCGTAGTGTATATGCGTTATCGGGTGTATTCAACTCGATGTGATAGTGACACTTTATCTCCTAGGAAGTAGTAATTTGATACGAAAAAGGAAACCTAAACTTACCATAACGTTGTTAACACTAATGCGATTTCCACCACCCTTCCCAATATGATGTTCCGTATTAGAACCTATATTTTACGGATGTAGGATGAAGGGAAGTTCGCAGTAAATTTTCAAAATATAATAATCTGCTATTACTAACTTTATTTGAGCCGATATAGAACTGCATTTTGAGGACAAGATATCATACGCTTGGACCACTACTATTTTTATTAAAACTTGACGGTTGAGTAGTTTATGCGAACGGTTCCTTGAACTAAAACGCCTAAAAACGGGGCAAATTGTACCAACTGGTCCTCCAGGTTGGAGGTTGGGTAGGGCTGACAACCAAACACGGAAAACAACTTGCTACGAAGCCACAACAGCAGCCTTGGACTGGACGGATTACACAACGACGAACCCGGCAACGACAACGGAATAACGATTTGCGCATTTTCTCATGGAACGTGCGCTCCCTGTACAGAGATGAAGCTGATGAGCAGCTAGCCGATACCCTGCCCCAATATAGGGCTGATGTAACAGCGTTACAGGAGATGCGTTGGACAGGGACCGGTTTCCTGGAGAAGAGCCACAACACCATATATTATAGCGGTCATCCAGTAAACCATGTGCTCGGAGTAGGTTTCTTAGTCAGCCAAAAAATGAAACCTGCTGTTATCGGCTTTGAAAGCATAAGCGAACGGCTATGCACTCTGCGCTTGCGAGGCAAGTTTAGAAATATAAGCCTCATAAACGTTCACGCCCCTACAGAGGAGACTGCAGAGTCGGAGAAGGATACCTTCTACGAGGCAGTAGAAAGAACCCTTGAAGGCTGCCCCAGATATGATATCAAAATCATACTTGGGGATTTTAACAGCCAAGTAGGGAAGGAGCCCGTATTCAGGCGATACGTTGGCTCCCATAGCTTACACGAAAATACAAATGATAACGGACTGCGGATTATTCAATTAGCAGGGTCACACTAAATGGTTGTTGGAAGTACCTGGTTTGCGCGGAAATCGGTCCACAAGCATACATGGGCCTCTCCAGACGGAACCACTTTCAACCAAATTGACCACGTGTTAATCGAACGCCGCCACCTCTCAACCTTAATGAATGTCAGAACATATAGGGGGGCCAATATAAACTCGGATCACTATCTCGTTGGCATGGTGTTCCGAGCTCGAATAAAAACACCACCTAGAATCCCCTCTCACAATCAGATGAGAGTTAACACTAAGGCCATCCACAACACAGACCTCCGCAACACCTATAAGAGGGAAATGGATGCCGCAATGACCGCAGTCGACAGAGGACCTGGAGATGAAGCATGAAGAAATGATCTTCACAACCACCTGAAGAACGTTATTATTGATACGACCACAAAGATACTTGGCCCCAGCCGCAAGAAAAGTCAGAACGGCTGGTTTGACGATGAATGTCAGCTAGCAACGGAACGGAAGAATGCCGCATACCGAGTAATGTTGCATTCTCAAGGAACGCGGGCACGCGCAGAACTTATCACGAACTTCGTGGAGCGGAGAAGCGACTTCACAGACGGAAAAAGGAAGCCTGGGAGAACCAACAGGTTTGTGAACTAGAAAAGTACAGGGAGCAACCGCACCAGGCGCGCAAGTTTTACCAACAAGTCAGCAGGATGAAGCCTTATACACTTCGAGCTCATCCTGCCGAGACAAAGGGGCAAATCTGATTTCCGACAGAATGGGCATATTGGAGCGATGGGTTGAGTACTTTGATGAGCTACTGAACAACCAGAACATAGATGAGTTGGAGGTCCCGCCAACTGAAGACGATGGACAAATACTGCCACCACCAAGTTTATGAGAAACAGTCCGTGCAATTCATCGACTTAAAAATTATAAGTCGTCAGGAGCCGATGGAATTACAACCGAATTGGTTAAATATGGAGGCGACCAGTTACACCGAGTGGTTCATCAACTTGTGCTCAAGGTATGGGACAGCGAATCAATGCCTGACGATTGGCAACGAGGCATTATCTGTCTCATACATAAAAAGGGAGATATCACACCGTGCAGCAATTATAGAGGTATTACGTTGCTGAATACCATCTATAAGATATTCTCCGCTATCTTGCTAGGCATATGGGGCTACCATATGCCCAGAACATCATTGGCCCGTACCAAAGAGGCTTCACTCCAGGCAAATCAGTAACAGATCAGATTTTGTCGCTGCGGCAAGCGATAGAAAAATTGTTGGAATATGGACAGTAGTTGCACCATCTATTCATCGATTTTAAAGCCGCCTATGATAGCATAGCCAGGGCAAAACTGTACACGGCCATGAGAGAATTCGGTATCCCGACGAAATTAATAAGACTGACTAGGCTGGCCCTGGCCAATGTGCGGGGCCAGATAAAAGCGGCAGGATCACTTTCAAGAACAATCGACATCAACAGCGGCCTACGACAAAGGGATGCCCTATCATGCGTCCTCTTTAACCTGGCCCTTGAGAAAGTGATCCGTGATGCTGAGGTAAATGCAAGAGGTACGATTCTCTTTAAGTCCACCCAACTACTGGCCTCTGCTGACGATATCGACATAATGGGAAGAACGACTCGAGACGTACAAACTGCCTTCATTCAGATCGAGCAGGTGGCGATCAGCGCGAGATCTTGGGCTGCACATCAATGAAGGCAAAACAAAATATATGGTGGCAACGTCACCACTGAAAACCAACCAACCAACAACATCAAACCGCACTGGTCAAACGGGAAGAATAAAGATTCAACTTTGAGACCCTTGACCATTTCTCGTATGTAGGGTCGAGAATCACAACCGATAACAGTGACGATGATGAAATCGGTTGTTCTCAGCCAAGAGAGCCTATTTCAGCTTACAAAAACTGTTCCGCTATAAAGGTCTCACCATAGGGTCAAAGCTCTTACTGTACAAGACTATGATCTTGCCAGTCCTCATGTATTCCTCGGAAATTTGGGTTCGTAACAAGAAAAATTGCGAACTCTTGGCCGCGTTCGAGAGAAGAATCCTCCGAAGAATTTTTGGCCCCCTACATGAGGATGGACGATTCCGTAGCCTACACAATGACGAAATCTATGGGCGATACCATGATCGTCCGGTTGTGGATAAAATCCGGCTCAATAGGTTACGGTGGGCGTGCAACTTAATCCGTATGGATGAGGATGATCCCACCCGGAAAGTCTATAAGGGCAATATCTATTGTAGAAAAAGAAGACGAGGCAGACCCTGCCTTAAGATGGAGCGATGGCGTAGGTCATAACGCGAGACAGCTTTTAAGGATATCGAATTGGTGGACCTCGGCGCGAAATCGGGATGTCTGGAGTTCCTTCAGCAGCTGCAGACTTTCTACCAAATATCGAGCCAACAATTACATCCGTTTCTGAGAAAAGTATGTGTGGCAGACAGACAGATAGATTGACATAGACAATGGCTCTTTTGACAACCTTTCTTTACGGGTTTGTAAAATTGACGGCTGCTGCTATTTTTACTGAAAATGACTACCTGGTTCAAAACTCATCGGAGTTTCTAGCCAATCAACATAAATATTTTGTGAACTGTACTAAAATTTTGCCCAAATAATTAGAGTAGAAAAATGATTGTATTCTCAATACCTTCGCTGGGAACACTTTCCACCTTGATATCTTAAGATACTTTTCTCCGATCTGTGGCCACCATTCGTTATTGTATGCATCGTACTTCGTAAATTACGATTATCACCATTTTCGTGTTCAAGTGTTGATACTTTTTGAGAGGTTTCATTATAATTTTGAGGGAGTCCCAATTGATCTCTTGAATGTGAATTTTCAGGGTAATGACCTTTTACTTTCACTTCGGCGAACCGCTGAGTTCTACGATATATTTTTGGCAATCTTGTGATATGTATACGGTCGTTCTTCAGAGAAAAATTAAATTTCACTCTGTGTGTAGAAGATATCTAATTGTAATATTTTATTTTCGCTATTGCGAATAGACGCACCTTTTGTTTGCTACATATAAAGCACAGTTTCCTCTTCCAACTAGGTATGGCATTTTTAGATTCGCCAACTGGCCGAAGGTCACTATGGTGTCGACCATTTTACTCTTATGAATCTATTCAGAGTAAATAAACTCAAAAATTTGACTGCCTTCATTACAAATGGCACATGGTTTTGACTACTTTTTTATAAAGTGGCAACTATGTTGAATGTATGGTTTCTCTGTTGATAGTGGGTCCTGTCAAAATCCAGGAATATAATTTTTGATGATTGTTCTGAGATGTTTGGCTGGCAGTTGATCAGCTATCAGACTAAACGCGTTGCGAATGAAACTGGAGCAGTATTTCATTAAGACAAGATTAAGACATGCGACATCAGTCCTTACGAATCACATTTTATGACGTATCATCCATTATGCCCATCGACCTTAAGTTTAACAAGTCATTCAAATTACAGTAGTTTTCTTAATGAAAAACTTTAGTTCTGCTCGAGAAATTTGTTTATTTAATCTGTTAGAATTTATTCCATAAAGTCGAGAAAATGATATCGGCCAAGTGGCCGCCGCCAGAATTGATGACCACACGGCCTGTTTTATGGCATTTTCCATCATTCTTTGCCGAACTTCGTGCGACAGGTTCTCGCATCCCTGGTGAATATTCTCCTTAAGGGCTCCAAGAGTCTAAGACTTGTTGACGTAAACCCGGGGCTTAAAAAAACCATAAAAAGAAGTCTGGAACGGTTAAATCGAGGCCAGTGCAAATCACCAAAACGAGAGATTAAGCGACCCGAAAATACCTCCTTTAGAATATTGGCTGTAACTCGAACAGAGTGCGCCATTGCACCGTCCTGTTGGAACCACCTGCTCTCCAGTCTCAATTCAGCCAATTGAGGAAGAAACAAATCGGTAATCATGGCCTTAGTCGTTTGGCCCGCAGCATTCTAAAAAAAACTGGCCCGATAACTGCTCCAGCGTAAACAGTACACCACATAGTAACTTTGAGCGGATGTAATGGTTCTTCGTAGGTGATACACAGATTTTCGATGCCTAAGAAACGATTATTTTGTTTATTCACGTAACCACTAAAGTTGGAATGAACCTCATCGCTCATGATAATTTTCGAGGAAAAATCATCCTCATCTTCGTTGAGAGTCAGGATGGCCTGAGCGTAGGTTAGACCAGTTTGGCGGTCAACAGCTAATTGCTGATGCACTGTCTGCACTTTGTAAGGGAACATCTTCTAATCTTCAACTCTTCTTGTTATCCCAGTCTCTTCAAGGCGAGGGGCCAAACGTCGCAGTGTTTGTACAGTGATGTCCAGGAAATCTGCGACGAAATTCAATTATTCCGCGTCCCTGCGGAGTAAACCCATTCATGGCTGGTCGATTTGTATTCTGCATTTGTTAACTTCACAAGTGTCAAAACCGAATTAACAATTTGCGCCATTTGTAAAAGTTATAGCGTTTTCCAATAGAGTGGTTACTTTTTCTCCACCTTGTAGTTCCAGCTTGTCGTAAAAGTTGATTAGAAGGGATGGAAATTTGGTGGCTATTAACACGCATATCTCGAAATATTCTTGCTACCGAAATGACAATATGCCCATGTTCTCGCCAACGTGTGAAGAGATCCAGAAAGCTAGGGTTTCCAAGTTTAAGTGGATTGAGGTGAGGAGACTCTGGAGAGTACACTTCACCTTTTTGCGACACTGCGTTTTTTTTACTCTGGAAAACGTAGCAGTAGCGGACGCGAATCCAGTTTCCGATGGCATCTTTTCCTGAGGCGTTTTGACGTTTTCTATAGGCAATTACACGCATTTTAAAAGATTAAAGGGTTTCTGGTGAGTAATCTGACTGCCAGGTGATTCTGACAAAGCTCTGATACTACATATGACGGGGAGGAGGCTTAATGACCGGGATGAAAACGTTCACCTTTGTAATTTGTAGATTTATGTAAATCTAAACCCCTTTCCGGAATATGGCACCCTTTTGACAGTGTCGAAAGCCTCCTCGAAATCGGTTAAGAACAGGTTAAGCAGAGATCTAAACCCTGCGCATAGTGCCAAAATGATGTGTAGTGTGTTGTTGTGGACAATACAGGAGGATTCGGAGCGGAAATCATCTGCTGTCTGTCGATCAAGCTCTGGAGGTATTCTTAGATGCGTTCTAGAATTATTTCAGCAATTATCTTTGCAAAAGCTAAAAAGATACCCGTCCAATTATCATCCTCTTCTTCCAATCTCTGGAAAGGTTTCGGATTCCCCAAGTTCCCTGCACGAGTGGAAGTAGCAGATCTGTAGTGTGTAACTGCAGGTGCAGCGATAAATAACTCTGCGGGAAGACCGATGAGCCAAGCGGCTTTACTGCGCTTGAGTGCATTGATGGCCGAGATGATTTCTCTTCTGCTTGGAGGAACAGTCCGTATTCGCATGCTACGGTGACTAGCCATTTCATCCACAAGAAGCGGAACTTCATCGGATGCCATACGGTTAAGAACTGTAAGTGTCACAATGTCCAGAACAAGATCGCGTTATACCTAGATGAAGCAGCGGAAGTAGAGATGAGTCAAAACGTAGTGTTTATTGATTGCGAGAACTTGGACGAGATCACCACATCTAGAATTACATTTGATACTTCAGTTCAACGTGGGAAGATTACATAATGTATACGGTAATACTGAGACGATGACAATTTTCTTCCTAATCGAAGGAGCGAAGAAACCTATTTTTATTGGCGAAATTCACATCTTTAAAGAGGTGTTCCAATCGTCTGGAACTGGAATACATTGCAAGAAAGTATAATAGTTCAAAATTCTGCCGAAGATGTAGTGTGGAAGGACGTGCTGGCAAGGGCTGTAATAGGATCTCCAAATGTGTGCGTTGCAGAGAAACACAGGAGAATAATATCGACCAAATCGCAGGCAGTAGCAGATGTCCAGCTCCAAAGTAAGTAGTATCCGCATATTCATCTGTTATGCTACCCCAGCATCATAATTTAGGCGATATGTCGGCTTCCATAGCTTGCATAGGGATACCAATGACCAAAGGATTGCGTATTATCCAGTTAGTAGTATCACACGAAATGGTTGTTGGAAGTACCTGGTTTGCGCGCAAAGCGGTTCACAAACATACGTGGGCCTCTCCAGACGCGACCACTTTCAACCAAATTGACCCCATGCTGATTGAACGCCGCCACCTCTCAGCCTTGATGAATGTCAGAACATATAGGGGGGCCAATATAAACTCCGATCACTATCCCGTTGGCATGGTGCTCCGAGCTCGAATAACAATACCACCTAGAATTCCCTCTGACAATCAGGTGAGAGTGAACACTGAAGCCATCGACAACACAACCCTCCGCAACACCTATAAGAGGTAGATGGATACAGCAATAACCGCAGTCACCAGAGGACCTGGAGATGAAGCATCAACAAATGATCTTCACAACCATTTGAAGAACGTTATCATTGATATGGCCACAGGGATACTTGGCCCCAGCCGCAAAAAGAGTCCGAACGGCCGGTTTGACGATGAATGTAAGCTAGCAACAGAACGGAAGAATGCTGCATACCGAGTAATGCTGCATTCTCACGCACACGCGCAGAGACTTATCACGAACTCCGTCGAGCGGAGAAGCGAGTACTTTGATGAACTACTGAACAACCAGAACATCGACGAGTTGGAGGTCCCGCCAACTGAAGACGACGCACAAATACTGCCACCACCAAGTATAGGAGAAACAGTCCGTGCAATTCATCGGCTAAAAAATCTAAATCGCCAGGAGCCGATGGAATTACAGCCGAATTGGTTAAATATGGAGGCGACCATTTACACTAAGTGGTTCATCAACTTGTGCTCAAGGTGTGGGACAGCGAATCAATGCCTGACGATTGGCTACGAGACATTATCTGTCGCATACATAAAAAGGGAGATATCACGCAATGCAGCAATTGTAGAGGTATGATGTTGCTGAGTACCGTCTATAAGATATTCTCTTCTATTTTGCTAGGCCGGATAGCACCATACGCCCAGAGCATCATTGGCCCATACCAAAGAGGCTTCACTCCAGGTAAACCAGCAACAGATCAGATTTTCTCTCTGCGGCAAGCGATGGAAAAACTGTTGGAATATGGACAATACTTGCACCATCTATTCATCGACTTTAAAGCTGCCTATGATAGCATAGCCAGGGTAAAGCTATACACGGCCATGAGAGAATTCGGTATCCCGACGAAATTAATAAGATTGACTAGGCTGACCCTGACCAATGTGCGAGGCCAGATAAAAGCAGCACGATCACTCTCAAGACCATTCGACATCAACACTGGTCTACGACAAGGGGTAGTCCTATCATGCGTCCTCTTTAACCTGGCACTCGAGAAAGTGATTCGAGATGTTGAGGTAAATGCGAGGGGTACGATCCTATTTTAGTCCACTCAACTACTGGCCTATGCTAACGATATCGACTTCATGGGAAGAACCACCACAAGATCGAGCAGCCGGCGCGAGATCTTGGGCTGCACGTCAATGAAGACAAAACAAAATATATGGTTGGAACGCCAGCACCGAAAACCCACCAACCAACAACATCAAATCGCACTGGTCAAACGGGAAGAATAAAGATAGGTGACTAGAAGTTTGAGACCGTTGATAATTTCTCCTATCTAGGGTCGAAAATCACAACCGATATCAGCTACGATGATGAAGTCCACGCACAGTAGTTGGCTGCCAACAGAGCCTATTTCAGCTTACGAAAACTGTTCCTCTTGAAACGTCTCACCTTAGGGTGAAAGCTCTTACCGTACAAGACAACGATCTTGCCAGTCCTCATGTATTCCTCGGGGACTTGGGGTCTTAGCAAGAAGAATTGTAAACTCTTGGCCGCGTTCGAGAAAAGAATTCTCCGAAGAATTTTTGGCCCCCCATACGAGTATGAGGATGGACGATTCCGTAGCTTACATAACGACGAAATCTATGAGCGATACCATGACCGTCCGGTTGTGGATAAAATCCGGCTCAATAGGTTACGGTGGGCGGGTCACTTAATCCGTATGGATGAGGATGATCCAGCCCTGAAAGTCTATAAGGGCAATATCTATATCTAGACGAGGCAGACCCTGTCTAAGATGACGTTATCTATGATAGAAAAAGAAGACGAGGCAGACCCTGTCTAAGATGGCGTAAGTCAGGACCCGAGACAGCAGTTAGGGATATCGAATTGGTGGACCTCGGCGCAAAACGGGGATGTCTGGAGTTCCTTATTAAGGCAGGCCTGGACCGAATACCGGTTGTTGCGCCGTTGATGATGATGTTGCTACCCCAAATCTCACACTGGATGATTTCGTATTGATGGTGGAAAGACAAGTTCGCGAAGCAAGTCGCCATTATCCAATAATAATACCAGGCGATTTCAACATTTATACCGAAGAACAAAGGAATGGAAACACTATCACGTCTGGAAATACAGAAGAAAAGGTATCAACATCACGTCTGAATATACAGAAGAAAAGGTATCACATATTATTGGAAAGATGCAGTGAGTCTGTGGTGATTCCATAAGACGTCGCATTGTGTTCGCATAGTTGCAACCAACCGACCTGAATTTGAAGACTTCCACAACAAATATAACAAATCAGAAACCAGAAGTTCGATGCTTCGGGTATTGAAGGATTTATTGATTTTTTATGTAGGAATGGCTGAATACACGATGGTTCCATCTATAAATGACTCGTAGTATGTATACGTTGGATATACCCGATGTTCAATTCGATGTGGTATTGATATTTTATCTTTTAGGGAGTAGAATTTGACGCAAAAAAGCATCTTTGAGCTGCTATAACTTTTGTTAATAATAATATTATACGATTCAAGAATTTCCACCAAACTTTTCAATATGCCGCTTCATATTCAAACCTATATTAGTGATTTACGATAAACTTAAGGGGAATCGCAACAAATTTTCGAAATACTATAATATTATTAATTTTATTTAAGCAGATATCGCAACGGAGAGTATTTCGGGGCCTCGATACCATGTGCGTAAACCGCCATAATTTTTTTCAGACTTTTCGATTTTGCGGTTTCTGAGAATGGGTCCTTGAAGTAATTGACACCTTTTCGACCCCCACACTCCTCCCCTTTGCAACCAATGTGAAAACTAATACCTGCCTCGGAAGATACTAGCCGAGAGCTTTCATTTCCTGTGGCTAAATTCGATGAAAAAAAATGTACACCTCTCTTTTAGGTGTTTAGGAACCCAGACAGAAGACAGTTCAACTTCCGAAAAGCGAGATCTACTATCAATCCGTTCAGTAGCGTAAGGAAAATTGCAGTGACAGGAATGAAGACTAGTCAATTTTGTACGATAGTTACTCTATGGTGGAGGATTGGATTAAAATTATTGAAGTTGTTGTGCTACGATTTAGACAACCTGTGCGGTTTCCCAAGGACCCAGCCACGGTTCGCTTCTGTTGATAATAATGTACTACGGCATTTTGATATTATAGGTCGGCAAAGATATGACCGTTATTAGTTTTGCAGATGACATCAGGGTGATATCGTTGTATGCATCAAGAAAATAAGATCATCAAAAAGAAGGCAATTTAGGAAACTAGATCCTTGCTTGAGGACGCTAGTCTTGCATTCAGAGGACATCAAAATTCAATAATTTTGATTACGAGATGAAAATGAAGGAAGCCATAACATCGCATCCAACGTTCAAATATCTAGGAGATATGATTAATTAAAATTTAGAAATGCAGATACTTCAACACCAACATTAAGTTAAGTATATGGGAGCAGCGCATGAAAGGTGACCACCACTGTTGCTTCAAAGTTCCAAGCCTTCGTTAACACCTATCTCCGGCATGTCATCGGAGTACTCCAGTCTGAAGAAATCTCGAACGGTGAACTGAGGTGGTGCAATGGACAGACAACGGTGGATGTATTAATTAAAGAGCGGAAGGGGCAATGGACAGAAAATACTTTAAGAAAGGAAGACGAATACATTGATGGGTATGCCTTGCAATAAAGTCCATTATTCCAGAGTGGCCGACGAGTGGGTTGCCCTAGAAGCACATTGCGCAGCTAAAGTACATTTCGTCCAACGAGCGGTGGACGTGGGGCACGTAGGAGATACTGACCACTATAGAGGTGATCTAAGGCAAAGTTGCCGGCTCCTTATGTCGAGAGTTACTAGCTTGATGTTGCTCTATGAAATTCCAGTCTGGGCCTTGGCATTTAATAAGAAATGGTATAAAAAAAATGGATCTACATATCGTTTACCGTTTACGTGTGTCTACCGTACAATATACCGCAAAGCAGCGTGATATCAGTTATTTTGGCGAGCAAAGGTAAACATCTCCCTCATTGTCGGCAATTAATACGGACGGAACCAAATTCGGAATAGCAAAAGCGATAGGACGCTTCATCTAAAGGGTGCTCAACCTACAGAACTATTCTAGATGTGGATTAAACACAGTTAGCTCGAGGTAACACAATTTCTAAGCAGACACGGAGAGTATCATACTTGTATCGCTTCGTGCATGGCGACTCCATCGACATATGAGATGATTGCGAAGGGTACGTTGCATGTTAATTTTTTATGTCTGAAATTCGCCGCGTACAGGGCTGATATCGAAACTGTTGCCAGGATACTACCGGCATCCAAGAATATCGTGGAGACCAAGCTAACTTCAGAAATTACTTGGAACGCGGTGGAAAAGTTTCGGAAGGTGATGCATGATGTGTTCAGGAAGGAGACATTTTCAAAGAGGGTGATGAATAACAAGACGACTAAGTAACAAATTCTACCCCGCTACGTAGTAATTCCATAATGACAGTCAGGGGGGTAAGTGAAGGAGGAGGAGGTGGCTTTAGTGAGTGAAAATCTCGTGAGCCTATAACCGTCAGAAATTTTACCATATTCCTTACTACCAAGTATGTGCTATTAAGTATTCTTCCAGATGCCTCGACCGAGTTTGCAGAAGCCCAGATCACTGTCCCACAACATGTACGGCGGTTGCGACACACCCCCACAGGACCTACAGGCAATGTTCCCAGATACCCCTGACTTTTTTAGGTGACAGATCAGTCGGTAGTGACCAGTGAGTATACCCACTAAACCCGAAGGTTTTTCTTGGTAAGGCTTAGACAGCCAGGTGTTCATGTCCGTATCCCCCAATGAGCAACCAGCACTGCTCCATTCCTTCTAGGCTCGCCGAGTATAGTTCCATTAATCGTTCCTCTTTATTTCTTAATGTCATGGCCACGAACCCCTTTCCGACTCAAAAGAATGGTTCTGGCTGATGTAGAGGCATCTCTACTCTCTTCTTGGCTAATTCGTCCGAGGTACCGCTTAGAAAGAATATCAAATTTCCTTCAATTTAAGCCGCTCACCGGCTCATTGATACCCCCGGTCATCCTGAAGATCGCCTCTCGTGCCTGCATCCGTATATTCAGATGAAGAAGGGTTAATACCAAAAGGACCTCTAGGGATACTGTTGGGCATTTCTCATCGCCCCATTGATACTCAGTTTGGCCGTGGTGCTCAATTCAGTTCTTTCTGCCTTCATTTAAACGCCGATATGTAATCATTGGCCTATTGCAGTGTATATCCAAAGTAATATTTATTTATTTATTTATTTATTTATTTAATTAACGGACAACAAACAGAGAGAATTCCAATTAATTATTGTCCTCAGGAGGAGGAGAAAGCAAAAAACTTATCCTACGTTTAAAGCTACTTAAAGTAGGGAAGTTAAAAGGACCAAGCTGTTTTGCATTATAATTACGGCAAAGCCTGGGAATCGGGGAATGAAAATAGACTTCGAGCTCCGCGAAGGGCACGTTGAAAATATCTGCGTTACGTGTGTTATAAGACGCAGGACGGCAGGTGATCTCGTCAGCGGCGGAGCAGTCCATCAGGCCCGAGGAAAGTTTAAAGAATGTGCATAGATCCAGATAGGATCTACGCTGTTGTAGGAAGGGAAGGTTTAGAAAGCGGAGGCGGGAGGGGTAATCCACACGAGGGAAGCTTTTCTTAAAGAAGAGAGAACGGGTGAATTTACGTTGCACATTTTCAAGGGCAAGACAATCACAGTTACGAGTGGGCGACCAGATCACGGAACAATACTTGAGGGTATTCCTCACAAGGGAATTGAAGAGAGCTAAGGAGGGTTGGATGGAGTCAAAATCAGAGGAGGAGCGAAGAATGAAGCCTGACAATTTTGCTGCTCGATTGATAACATCGAGGCAATGGGTATCAAAGCGCAGCTTATTGTCGAAAGTGACTCCGAGGTCTTGAGTGGAATTTAAGCAGGATAAGGAATGTCCGTTAAGCGAGTAGGAGAAAGAAGTCGGTGAGGATTTTAGGGAGTAGCACATAGAGTGACACTTTCTGACGTTAACAAGGAAGAAGATCAGATAAAATGGTATAGAAAGTGTTGAGTGCCTGGTCACATGTAAATGGAGAGAGCAGGGGGACCCAGTTGATTGACGCCAGGGCTGAGTTCAGACCTTCGAAGTTCGCCTTACGAAAGTTGAACTTGGTAGGCTTGCGAGCGACAGGAGAGTGGAGTCGGGATATCTGAACATCGAACTCGAGAGCAGGATGATGGGCGTCAGGGGCAACGTAAGACGGAGCATGAAGGGATTGGGAAAGATATCGTACAGGAAGGTTAGAGAGGACAAGGTCAAGAGTGCGATCTAAGTGGTTTCTAGAAAGGTTAAATTGGAGGGCCCCACAGGTGTACATGAAAGTGGATAGAGGAAGGGAAGGGTGGGTCGAGTTATTAGGGAGGGAGGGAAGGCCAGGTATAACGGGCCAGGAGAGCATAGGAAGATTAAAGTCACCACAGAGGATGAAAGGAAGTGAGGGAAACAAAACGGTTAGGGCCTCTGATAATCTGTCGAAGAAATCCTCGTACAGAGAAGGCGGGCTTAGGCAGGGAAAATATACACACGATATGATAAAGGGACATACGTTTGGCGGAAGGACACGTATGGTAACAGAATCGTAGGAGGAGGAGGAGGAGGAAAAGATGATTTCGGCACGGAGAGGGGATTTAACAGCTATTAGGGCACCTCCGCCAGTTGTCTTGCCAAGCGCAACGCAGTCTCTGTCACAACGAAAGACAGAGTAACCTTCGAGGAGCTCAGAATCTAAAATCCTGTCATCCAGCCAGGTTTCAGAAATGCAGATGACATGATGTTGGAATGCTAAGGCAGACAGTTTGAAATCCGACAGCTTGGTCCTTAGACCCCTTACATTTTGATAAAATAGCGTAAAGTTATTGGAATCATTCAAGTTCGGCGAGGCAGGCGGGCGGGCCGGAAATTTTGACGAATCTTATACCTCTGATAAGGCTTAACGAAGACCCCCAATCTTCGGGGCGCAACCCGCTTTCTCCTGCTGTCGAACTCCAGGTCATTAGAGTCCTAGTAGCTTTCCCCCAAGTATTTCCGATATGCGTCTTCCAAAGTAATTTAATGTCTAGTGTAATTTCCAAATATTTGACGTCAGTTTCTGGTTTCACCTTCATGACTTCACGTAAAGGCTTCCAGGTGATGAAGCTTATGCTTCCTGGTGGATGTTGCTGTTGTGATTTTGACCGAATTGATACTCAACCCCGCCTTCTGACACCAGGAACTAGCAACCCTTAGTCCAGTTTGGATTCAACCAGATAGGTATCCTCATATTGCCACTGCAGATTAAGACAATGTCGTCATCGTAACCCTGGACCTGCATTCGAATATTTGTTAGCTCGTCCAGGAGTTCATCCACTACCACACTCTACATAAGCGGTGGTAGTACCCCGCCCTGTGAATAACCTTAAGTAGCATTCAAGGGCAATTGAATTTTTACCTATTGGTACTTTTTGTTGCCTAATCTCTAACATTCTGTCTATCCGGAAAGCCAGAGTGCTTCCCACTTCCTGGCGGATCAGGGCATCTTGTGCTTCTGTATGCGATGTGTTGTCGAATGCCCCTTCGATACACAAAATCGCACACAGTGCTATTTTTTTTGCCTCTATGGGATCCCGTAGTACATCTGTCAGCTGATACAGAGCAGTTTCCGTTGACCGTCCAGCCCAGCAAGCGTGTGGAAACTAATGTAGGTGATTACTTATTATTAGGCCACTTTTTCAGCTCCCATGCCATTGGCATCTATGCCATGGCCATGCTTGCCACCCTTAGAAGAGACTCTAAGATGACTCTTAGGCGTCTCTGAGGTAGTGCTAGGAAGATGCGATCTGCTCAGTGGTTTAAAAGTTCTCACTGCCCGCCTTACCGTAGCTTCCGAGCATACCTCTTGTGCTTGTTTCCATTTCTCCTTTTTTCCCTTTTGTTTGTGGTTGGCGTATTAGGCAGAATGTTGTTAGCCTTGCGCTGTGGGTTAGGACCCCGAGAAATGGTATGCATGAACAGTTGTTTCATATACACACACCTCATACTTGTCAAACAACATACACCAGGAGAATGGCCCTACCAAGAATGATGCCAAATGCAGGGGGGCCGGAGTTTACTTATTGGCTGCTTATAACCACAGTGGGGAGTTCCATCATGCTATACACAGTTGCAGTTTGGTAACAACGTTGCATGTTTTATGTAACGTGCATAAACTCAGTACGGTCGACGAAAGAACTGCCCCAAGCATGTGTTCTGCTTTCAGCCTCAAATGATGACCTCGGGAATGACATCTTGGCAAAAAAGATGAAGAACATAAATAACTTCAAATTGAGCTTTCCTTTATCGCAAGTGGAAAAGCCGAAGGGGAGAGATCTATAAGTAGATGGCAACGGCGATGAGACCACAAAGATCGTTGGAAACTCAGGTTGATCCCTAGCATTGGGGAGTCCATGAAGAGAAAGGATATCAACAGTACCTGTGCAGGTTTAAATTGGACACCTCACCTGATTGTCCAAACTGCGATTTCCAAATCCAAAAGAGAGGCAAACAAGACACCGGTTTAAATAAAGTTTTGTGTAAAAACAAAAAGAAATGCTTTAATGCGATTTAAGTCACCAATAGATTAACGCCAGTAAGCAATTAATATTTCGACGATGGAACCACTTCCAAACTTAGCGCATTTTCTTCTGGCATAAGTCCGTTACTTTGTATCTGAAATATTGGAGCTAGTCAAATCTCTTCTATTGCCGGAAATCTACTAGTATTGCCAGGTTTGTGAAACAGGTAAACATCAAATAGACACTATAAACACTTTACATCCGATTTAATAGAATTTTTATTGTAAATTCGTAGATTTTTTCAAAAAATTACTAATTATTATATATGTAATTTTCAATGAGATTTTATTCTTAAACTAAAAATGTCACCTAATAGAAGCGTTCCACAGATTACTCTACAAAGATGGACTATATTTTCCTTATTAATTGCAATTTTCGTCTTAGTGAAATATTTTCTTTCCTCAACTTTTCTATCTTATTTTGAATTTGAAGTACGACTGCGGAACTTTTGCTTATCCTCAAGTTCTTTGCATTCCTCGGGCAATTTTGGGTATTCGAAATAATATGCGACTTGCATTTCTTCATTAGATGCTTCTCTTCTGTTGCGCGTTCCTTAACTAATTTCTCGACATTGAAACTGAATACTCTGGTATCCTCCAACGAATCTCCCCGACAAATATTGTCCAGATTCATAAATTTGTATAGATTTTCTTTTGGCATGGATTGATTTTGCATATTTTTCGGAAATAATTGGAATACAGGTTTCTTCTCAACCTTTTCAAAAACAGTTAAGGGAGTCTCGGAGAAGTTGTAGACTTCTTGAATGGTGAGGTTTTTCAAAGCGTCTCGAATTTTAGTATTTTGATTTGGCTTTTCCTTGGAAAGAAGCTTAGCTTTCAGATTCGTCTTTTTCTTTTGTGTCGGGCAAGAGCCAACCTTGCACTTGGTTTCAGCTTCATATGGCGAAATTAGTTTGTTATAATCTATCATCTTCTTCTTCTGTGGAGGAGAGATTTCCAAGGTAATTCCATTTGAGTTTATTCGATAGTTTAAGTACAACCTGGGAAAATAAGTATACAAGAATAGTAGGTTTCAGACAATTAACCAGTTCTTAACTATGGCAAACTTACAAGTATTTGTCAAAGTTCAAAGTATGCTTTCCAATTTTCGAATTTTCTGGCAAATATATCACAAGAGGCCTTTCAGTCATAGTATCTCGTAAGAATTCTATAATTATAAATTTATTCGTCACAAATTGAAAATATAGAAAATAGTGAACACTTTCATCGATTTCCGCGAAAATTATTGGAATGAAGTTTACATGAGTGTGGCAACTATGATTAGAGTTGAAATGAACCAGTTTTTCGAAATCCCTTATAAAAACTTTTTATTGATAAATTCGGATTTAAACTTTTCGATAAAAAGCATATGAGTCCCATAAACTTTCAACTTGCTTGAAACATACCTTATGATGGAAGTCAAGAAAAATATGGGCGCCCTCAATTAAAATCGTATTATGAGAATTAGCGAGGACACCAAAATTTTATAAAAGTAAGGAGGTTATTTAGTTATAATAATTGATAGCAAATGGCTCGCTGCTTCACCAGTTCTCAAACAAAGTTTTCGGTTACCTTTCTAGAATGTTCCACGGAATATAAAAGGACTCAAGTTCCGCCCTCGGAGTTGACCCAATTTATTCGAAACAATGATAACTAGCCTGCCAAATGATGTAGAGGAATTTAAACAAGTTGGGAAACCGGAAACTGAATGCTTCGAACCTGGTTACAAGAAAGTTAACGGGGTACGTGCCATTATTTCTTATATAGAGGTTTTTCATAAACCCAGGTTTTCTTATACCCAGTTTTTCGAACCAAAGTTTCCTATAAGGAGATTCTAGGTGAAAAAAGAAGTGGTTTTATACGTATGAATGTATGTTTAATCAGATATATATATGAAAAATACAACATATGTACATATAACCATTATATAAAAGTCAATCAATTACTTACATACCATACCTTGGAAGAAATCGGTGACTTTCTTTTGTTTCCCAGTCGATGTTGCGCGACCAATCTGTCAATATTGCACGGAGTATGGAATACTGCTGGGTCGCTCAAACAACATTCAGAAAGAAAAACCTGCAAAGTCGCCAGCATGTTTCTTTGAGACACTTGCAACTACTTCCTCAGTGCCAGCATCTTCCTCTTCGGATTCTTCGTTGTGAGCATACTGTGCAACAATTTTTTCATCTGTTTTCACTCAATTTCACTATCGACATTGACGAAATCTTCAAAAGTAGAATTTTGGACGTAGGCGGTAGATAGGTAAGAATTGTCGACCACGCTGTTTCCGACACTGTTTCCTCTGTAGGTTCGATAGCCGATCCCGCGACCGTAAACTGATCGGTATGAATGTTGAAAAAACTGGACTTTTTGAAGCAGTTTGAAATTGTGGTAGCTGTCACATCGTACCATGCTTTTCGTACGAATTCCATGGCCCCATGGTCACTCCTGGCAGTTTCAATGTGCCCTATAGTTTCTTTAGGATGCGGTTTACTATCGTTTTCCTGTACAAAACCTTGTATATTAAATTTTGTATAATACCTTGGTCCAAATGTTACAGTGTGCTGGTGGTATTGGCAGGGAAAAACAGAATTTTGACATTGCCGTTCTGGGAATTTGGTCTGTGTCGAGCAATTGTCTATAAACAACACGATCTTCTCCTTCTGGAATTTTATTGTTCAGATAAAGCCCTTTGTCCACCCGATGAAAAATTCCCGTGTCAAAGCCATTTCATCAGCGCTATGAATATCGTTTTGGGAGTAACAACTCAAAAGGGATGGTAGGTGTGCAATCCATTGTTTACACACATCGTCGTCCATAGTTTTACTTTCGCTACAAATTTTTTTGAAAGCCAAATTGTTGCTTCTCTTAAACCCCTCTAGCCAACCATTGATACCAAAAAATTTTGTAATGTTTAGTTTTTCCGCAAATTGCCGATCTTCTGATTTTATGAGCGCGGTGAAGAAAAATTTTACACTCAAGAGGGGAGGGGGGGTTGTATGTATGGGGATTTCCCACTAAACTGAATGACAATCGACATTTATCATTGGGTAGGGAATCTACTAACAGCGTATAACTCGCTTAGTGACGTAAAACCAATGGTTCGCTAGTTATCCAATCGACGAGCATAAGAAGTGTCTTAGAAAGTAGAAGGTATTCGAAGGGATGGGTAAATGGGAATGGAAAAAGCAACACTCTTGGAATAATGACTTACGAAAAAGTGAAATGATGGGCAGATAAAGATCAGCAAAATTCAAAGATATGAGTAAGTAGTATTTGTAGTTTGAGAGCTAGTGCTGAGTAGTGTTTGTAGTTTGAGAGCTAGTGCTGAGAGTAAGTATAGCAAGGCTTGGAAAAACTGTTAAAGTAAGGGAAACAATGAACTTGGAAAACCAAAAGAAAAGACGGGACTAGCATGGATTAACTAAGTAAGTACTATCGATCGACAGCTGGATCACATAAGCGGCCGATGTTGAACTTAGAGGATCGCAGCCCCCAATCCTGCGCGAAGTGACGGACGCAACATACAAGCGAATGCAAACGACAATCAAATGGTGATCTCTTTTCTCCTCCCACAGATTTCTACCAATTTCTTCGCCTTTAATGACAAGCAGGAAATGCTTTGAATGTATTCTCAAACCCCAACTCATAATCAATCGGTACCAGTCGGTTCATTGTCTGGAGCTTGGAGTATTCATTTCAAAATTCATGGTGAGTGATCTGAATACCATAAGACATTTCTCGGCTTAGAGATTTCTGCAGCTTCCAGTGTCTCGTCTCTCATCTTCTTCTTCAACCTTTGTCCCGTCCAGAAACGAGGTCGGCTCATTTTCTACTTGGCAATACTCCTGATCTGGATGTAGTAAACAGGAAAATAAAGCTTTGACATTGACGTTCATTATCCGCCAAAGCCCCCACTGTACTCAATCTTCCCATCAATTCTTTCGAATTTTTGACAGATTGCTTTCCGTTGATAGATCCCAATTTTTGATATTCCTCAACCAACCACTTCGCAATGCTGTAAGTAGGGGAGTTAGAATCTGCAATAATTTCCCTCATCTCATTGCCTGATTTGTGTATTAGCCATTAGAATGTAATTAAATATTTATTCATTTACAGGACCTAGATATAAGTTTTTTAAAATTCTAATTTAGCCATAATTATAATAGTATAGTATATAGTATAGATTTAGACTAGTATAAATACCCCTAATAAGCCTACTGATGAGCAGACTTGTTAGCACTGATAAAGAGAACAAGTGGATCCCGAAATATCGGTATTTTCAAAAATAAATATCTACATCAACGAAAAAGAAACAACAAGTTTTTTATTATTTCAAACAATATCTTTGTTTCCATTACCGTGAGGCCCCGAGTCGGCCACCACTCAGATCCATAGACTTCGGTGGAGCACACGCCAAAAAACACCTTTTGTGTAAAACAAAACCCTATGGAAATAGGTTTACTGTCTGTCTGTCCGTCACACGTATTTTTCTCGGAAACTGTAGCAGCAATGGATACCAAATTTGGTAGAAAGGTGGAAACTGTGAATGCTCACGCATACAGTGATTTACATCCTTTTACTTCGTATTTAAGGGGAGGCCCCCATACATGCAAAATGGGGTGTACATTTTTTTCACCAAATATAGTCATGTGGCGTATCAAATGAAGGGTTTGTCAACAATTGTCAGTGCATATCATTAGCAATTTTTTTTTTCTCAGTCCAGTTTTGTTCCCAGAAAGAAGCATTTGCGGGAGGCTCTGCTTTTTTGCTTCAATTTGAAGAAATCAGAAGCTGAATTGGATCGAATGCTTGTGGAGACCCACGGCGGCAATGCTCTATCGGAAACAACGTGCCGAGACTGGTTCCGTCGGTTAAAATATAGCGATTTCGGTCTAAGCGACAAGGAGCGTGAAAATCGGCACGGGAAAGTTAAGGACCACGAATTGAAGGCTCTTTTGAACGAGGACGATATTCAAACACAGAAAATGCTCGCCAAGCAATTAGGTGTCTCTCAACAAGCCGTTTCCACGCGTCTACGTGCAATGGGTAAGATTCAAAAGATTGGAAAATGGATGCCGCATGAATTGAACGATTGGCAAAACACACGCGAAATCTTGCTTACCAGACACAAAAAAAAATGTTTTTGCATCGGATTGTGACTGGCGACAAAAAATGGATTTATTTTGAGAATCCTAAACGAAAAAAATTGTGGGTTGATGTCGGCCAACCAACGATATCTTCTGCAACACCAAATTGCTTCGGACGGAAGATGATGCTGTGGGTTTGATCGGATCAGCGGCGTATTGGCTACTATGAACTGTTGAATCCTGGTGAAACTGTCGATACCTACCGTTATCACCAACAGCTCATCAAATTGAATGAATTGAATTGAATGAAAAACGGCCGGAATATCAACAAAGACATGAAAAGCTGATTTCCCTCCATGATAATGCTCCGTCGCACACGTCGAAAAAAGTTCGTAACTACTTAGGAGATGGGTGGGAGATACTACCCCACCTCGTTTATTAACCAGATCTGGCCCCATCCGACTATCATCTATTTTCATCGATGGGCGACTCGCCGGCTGGGCAGCACTCCGATTCTTACGCAAACATCAGAAAATGGCTTGATAGCGTGGTTTGTCTCGAAAGAACAATAATTTATTAGCATGGTATCCTTAAATTACTCGAGAGGTGGAAAACATGTGTAGATAGCAAGGGCCAGCATTTCAAAAAAAGTTGTCTTTGGTTCCTATAAAAAAACGCGTTTTTCTTAAAAAAAAAAGCGGATTTAAGCTTGTACACCTGGCACCTTATATGAAAATCTTCCAGAAATTACTCTGAAGACCGGGGCCTTTAATTATGTAATTTGTAAAACCTTTCCCCTTACAAGGTACGTGCCAGTAAAAATCATAAGACACTTGGTGTTTTTCAAGAAATCCTTTATGTATCTAAGGTGAAGTTTTTTCTACCGACTGTAACCGTGTGGGGTTAACGGTTTCCGACTAATTTTTAATGATCGATTTCTTGACAAACAACTGCTTGAATTCGCCCAACAAATTTAACTAGGAAATGAGTTCCAATATCGAAAAACAATTCCATAAATATTGTTATGGGACAAATGTTCACATTCAACTAAACAAAGAATGCTTTTTCCGACAGGGTCATCGTTTTCACCTACCAGGTATCAAATTTTTTAATTACTGGCTCCATAATATCGGAATATAATGTAGTGGGATCATCTCAGATACATGCCAGCTTCTGGAATCCGTTTTAGTATTTTACGATTTATTTAAATAAAAATGGGTGGTGTCTTATCTTTTTTACGGGTGCTGTATATATGTTTCGACTTTCCCCAAAGTAGTTACTTCGGCAGGGAAATTTCCACATCACTTAATTACTCCAAATCGCTTTCATCCAACGACGAACATTTTTTGGAATTCCTAGGAAACTTTCCATAATTGACGTGCAATTGTATGCGTGCAGTTAACATTTTTTTCTATTTTAATTTTTGTATTTTATTGTTCTCTGTATAATCTTCAATTATTTTTATCTTGTTATTCATTTGTGACTAATTACACTACACTTATAGCAGCAAAGCGAAGTGAGCAAGTGTACAAGCAGAAGGTGATTGTGAATTTTCGGTTCAAGATAAAAATGAGTGCCTGCTCTTTGCTTCGATTTCCTGGAGGTCGTGGATGGCCGGAACGTACATATATTAATGAAATCCTTTAGATAGCGCAAATAGATCTTTTTCTTCTGAAAGGGATTCTCGATGCAAACCAGTCTTTGGTATCCAGAATAGTTTACTTTGAACTTTCTCAATTCAGTGGCCTCGTCCTTCAGTTGGACAGTTTCGAAAACAATCAACAATCCGCAACATTTGGTTTGGGTGCCCAGTTCAAGATATATAGTTGTGTATAATTTTCTAAAGTCGGCTTTTACCTGAAAAGTACAGTCCAATGCAAAGTTTAACGCCACAGGGTCCCGGTCGTCCCTAGTTTTCACGCTGACTCTTGTTAAAGCCTTTCTATTATAGTGGACTCACGGGAGCAACTGACCTAGCCAAACTAGGATAAAAAATTAATGTTTATTGGTGTTTTGGGTTTTTATTTACTATACTAAAAATTGAATCAAATATTTTCTTTTTTGCTTTTGATAAGATTATGTTTATAATAATAAAACTCTGCAGCAGTCGGTCCCAAGCCCGGTTATGAAAGGAGGGGGATCGATGGCTTCAGTCTGCATGGCTGCACGCCACCGCAGCGTCGCTGGGGGGAGGTGAGGAAAGTGCGGAAACTTGGTAGACTTGCAAATTACTCACTGAGGAAACTATCACCACGCCTGGCAGCTACATAGGTATAAAATGCAAGTCCAAATATGAGGAGAGGAAGGAACTTGGTCACTGGGTCGGGCTCCCGTAATGGACAGCACAGTATCGAAACCGTTAATCGTGGGGCGATTCGACGTCTAGGTGCCTGTTGCAACTGATTCGCGACAATCTGTGCGACCACTTCTGCAGGTGCGTGTAGGCAGCGGATGAAATGGATCTCTTTATCATCCGCTCCCAGCAGTTCAAAGACCAGTACCGCTTCATTACTTGCAGCGACACAATCCCGTCCATTATCAGGGAGCGTTTTTGGCTTGAGGTCATCGCGGAAACTCTTGACCAAGAGTCGATGGGAGCGGAGGCACTGCAGCCAAAAGTTTCAAAACACGCCGAAGCAGGTTGAAGTCCCCGCTGAGTTTCGGGACTAATTCCAAAGCGTGTATAGAATTCTCGGAAATGGATCCTTTACGTCGACGTGCACGGTCAGAAAATTCGCGGTTTGGGTGGTCGAAAAAATCCATCATGGAAAACTCGTCTAGAACGTCGAGGAGCTCACCAACGCAGGACGTTGCTAGGCTATTTCAAACCAGCTCTGGAAATGCCAGCAGACGGATGAAGAATAATGTGCAGATGGTTTACCAGAACTATGTCAGTGACACCCATAGTTGAAATTTTGGACACACTAAAGCAGAAATTTTCTATCGCATACAGTTGTTTACGATATATGGTGAACGTCGCTCCAGCGGAGATTTTCCAGATCAATGAAAGAATTCCATTCATGCTGGGCATAAATTTTGCAGATATTTCCACCCCGGAGAATCGAAGGCGCCCAGGTCTGGATCGGGTGCAGAACTTCTGGTATAAAAACTTCACTAGTATCCATGATCAGCTGGCACATGGCATAAACCAAATCATTGTTCGACCGGAGAAATTTCCACCCATCCTCACTGCGGGGACAAACTACAAATTCATAACGTCCGATATTACTGACACGACGATATCAACAACATTCTGTCCGTTGATTGGAGGGAGTTGCGAGTCGGATCAAAGGGTTGCAAAGAAAAACTCATTATCGGCTCGGTAGTTGTTAAAAAACAACTAGAGGCCAAAGAAATCTTTTTAGTTGCTATATCGATTATGCCAAGGCTTTCGACACCGTCCCGCACACCTGGCTAATTGATGTCCTACATCTGTATCGTATTGATCCCAAACTAATAAAGTTTTTGACGGCAGCCATGGAAGGGTGACATACCACTTTATCAGTGCATTCATCTGATGGCACCAACACCTCAAAGCCTATCCATGTACGGAGAGGTATTTTCCAGGGGGATTCGTTCAGTCCACTTCGGTTTTGCATGGCACCCTTTTATGGCTACTGAATGATGCTAGGGAGCGTGATTTTACAATAGATGCCAAGTGCAAGTTGCCGACCTGAAGGATGCTCCGCTGTCCGAATTCCTGTAACGTGTGAAGCTGGTGCTCAAAACGCACCTCTAGCTATTCCTTCATTGGCTTATGCATTCGAAATACGGCCGTAGGCGAAGACCGACCTGGAAAACGTCCAGTGTGGACACGGACTATTATGTCTAAATTCCGAATGCATCTACCAAACTCTGCCGCGAAGGGGATGAAGCTGCCTAGTGGGGCATGGTTGTCGCAACGCACAAATCATCGCCAAGTCGACAAAACCTTGCATAAAAGCATGGGTTGATGATGGAAACATATCTGGTTTACTGATATGAGCCGCAGGTAGTAGCTGATAGTTTTACTTACAGCATGTATTGGGATAGGCAAGTTCTAACGGATTGTCACCTACCACACAACAAGCTTGATGGGCTGTTTGTTGACAAGACGGATCGCTGCGCATATATTATTGATGTTGCTATGCCCCACTATAGCAACATTGCACGGAAATACGTGGAGAAGAAGGTGAACTATGAGTCATTGGTTCGGGAAATCAAAGAAATTTGTCTCGAACGACCGGTTGAAGTTCCCATAATATTTTCAGCTGCAGGTATTGTACTTAAATCCCCAACGGCTTCTCTTGATGTCTTGGGGCTCTCAGACAGTCTGGTTAAAACCATGCAAAAGTACCCCATACTGCATACGTGTTCGATGTTGCAGCGAGTTTTCGACGGATTTTCCCGCTAATCTCTTGCGGGATTGTGGCGCCTCGAAAAATAATTATATTGACAAGAGAAGTCGCACTACGTCCGATAAGAAGTTGTGTGCCCCTTTACTGGTTATAGTATACCTATTAGCTGTAGTATGTCATTCAATCCGTTCTTCTTCGTTTTTCAGCGTAGCCATGAACCCACTTTACGACTCCATGGAATAACTCTGGTCCGTGTAGCGGCATCGCGCTGCCTTGTTATCTTTTAACCCAATGTAGCCTGGCACCAAGAGTATCCAGAGAAAATTTCCATACCCAGTTAGGAATTCACCTGCTTGGACCTTAATCCCGCTTGCCTGCCCCAAATGCGCTTTCGATCGTTGTAATTCATACCCTTGGCGGGTTTTGAATTGAATATAAACGAGCCAAATGCCACCTATTGCCGCTTTCGGTCACGCTGCTCCGCAGGGTAGAGGGGATGAGGCAGTATCTGATGAGATCGCCTCTACCCTGCGATCGAAACCGCATAGCCAATATTATAAATTTTTGTATTCCGGTGTTTGTTAGTTTTCCTGGGAGTTCATCAACTACAATCCCCCACATTTACCGTGATAATACCCCACTTTGTGGATATCCTTGAGTAGTATTCGTGACAATACCATTTATACCTGCCCATCCAGAAGGTCAGGAGGTTTTCTAATACCTTGTGGATCAGGGCATCTCGTATCTCTCTATGCGATGTGTTATCGAACGCTCCTTCGATACTTAAAAACTCATACAGTGCTATTTCTTCAGTTTCTATTCTATAGTTCATCCGTCAGCTGATACGGGCAGTTTCGATTAACTGTCCTGCCCGTTAAACATTTAACATGGATGTAGGGGTTTACACATTAGAACATCCCTTTTAATGCTTTAAGTAAAACAAGAGTATTCAAATCGATTCCATGTCTATCTGTTCGTCCCACCAGATTTACGTGGAAAGGACTGTCACAGTTGTCACACAATTTCGCAATAAGTAGTATAATTTTCTGTTCAGTTTAGGGGTGACTTCCAATCATCAGGCGGAGGGGAGTAGATGAATATATTTTTTTTCCAGAGTGATAACGTAACTATTTTTTTTTAGAATTTAATCAGGTAAGATATCAAAGGGATGGACTCGATTAATAATCTTTAGAATCGATTTAACTGTCAATATCCATTCAGCTGATATATAATGAAATCAGCACTAACGTTTTTTTTTCTTATTTTATAGCGGCTACAGGATGTCGACCCCTGGCCTCTCGAAGTTTTTCCCATTCTTCTCGATCAAACGATTACGTTCTGCAATTTCGGAAACCGTGCAACGTGTAACTTGTGTTGTCCGCTGAGTTCCCCTATCAGTTTCTGAATTTTGCGATCACTACGTTTGTCTTCCACCTTGCCTTTAAGTAGGCATCTGAAAATTCTTCTCATACGCTCGATATGACTTGCCCAATGAAGCTTTCGAATTTTAATATTAATGGCGGTTTCTGGTGTGTCATATAATACATAGGTACAATTCACTATTGTATCTTATTCCCCATCCGCCGTACACCTTTACTGGGAAAAAGATGCTCCTGAGGACTCACAGTTTGAAAGTATTTATTGCTTCTCTCCGGTGAGGTTCACCGTCTACATTCAATCCAAACCCGTCTTTCTTGTTTCACAGTTTTTAGTGCATCCATGACTTTTTCGACGGCATTGACTACCTCTTCGAAATATTGTGCCCATTGATTCTTTTATCTGTTCCAAGCAGATTTTGCGCTTTGTCCCTGGAAAATATGGTTCTGGGCTGCAATCCTGCTTGTTTTCCCTTCTCTCTCTTCTGCACTGAGCTGATTCCAGTTCAGTCAAGCCCTTGGGGTTACTTCCCGCTTAGCATATATTCGAGGAGTACAACCAGACCCGAGTCTGAAAGTGACTCAACTGAAGTAGCTCTTACTATAATACAAAGCCTCACTGGTGATAATCTGGCACCGTGAGAACTGGGAGAGCTCTCTAAGAGTATATGCTAAAGGAGAATTGTTAGTGGATGTGCTTGCCAGTTTAAGAAATAGTTTTTAATTAGAATAGTTATACATACAGTGACATTGAAATAGATTTACAAAACCTGCATGCTTTCGGACTAGGTATTTGCAGTTGCCCCTTTAGTGACAGTGGTTATTATTGCGGAGCCCTGCATAACTCTGAGGCCGCACTTCTTAATTGTGGCAGAGGTGTTAGATAGTCCTCGCATCCCCTAGCATGAATGTTGATCCTTCACTCAATATAAACTAAGGTCGCTACGCTACTCACGATGAAGTTCTGATTGTAGTCGTCAATTCAATTCGTGTTCGAATAGGGAACTTCAAGTTAATTTTTTGTGAAGTTGTATTCAGATCTTAAATTATGCATCTGCAGATCTGGTCTGGTAATTTCGTGTATTTTTCCAGCAGAGTTTTCAGCGGTTGTTGTGGGTCACCTGTGATATTGTCGATTGCTGCTGGCACTCTTCATCAAAACATACATTCTAGTTGTTCCGAGGTTCATGTTAGATGTTTTTCAGCTGACTTCACCTCGCATCAATTTTATCAGCTTCCTGGTGTCGGGTCAGGTCAGGGTCAGGGTCAGGGTTTTTCTAATGCTCTGACTAATTTCGAGGAAATTTTTTCGTTCTGGTAGCCGAGGTGAACTGTTTACTTCAACCTGTTGTTTGAGTGCTCTATGGGCACCAGTTCTTAACAAGGAGCGCACGTTCCAGGTTCTTAACTAGCAGTGCTTTTTCTTTTAGCGTGGTCGTCGTTGCATTTGGGAACCGATGCGAGGCTTAACTTCGGGTCAAAATAATAGTACACTGTTAGCAGTTTGTCAGCCTATTGCACTGTTCCCAATTTGGAGGAATCGACCCGTCTGTGCTTTACGGCGCAAAGAATTTGCCTTTCAGCCAGGGCCGTAGGGAGAAAATTCGGGCACGGGGTGATAATTATGCGCATAAACGGGGCCCGCGATGAAAATTAACGGGTCTGGGGTGAAAATTATGCGAGCCCCCTATTATCCCTTTTCCGTCATTGTAATATCTTTCCCGGGCCTCCGGAAAAACCCGGACTCGAGAGGGGGGATCTCCCATTTGTACCCCCTCCTGTCAGGCCTGCCTTTACCCTTTCTTGTCTGTAGCGTTGCATTGCCTACGAGAAAACAACGTGAAAGTGAATATAGATATTACATCAGCATGAATTACCGAAGTATTTGCTGAGGATGACAGTCTAGAAAACCACCAAAATGTAGCAGATCCTCTTCTCTGAAAAAATCACGATCTCACATCTACATAACATCGGGGTCTCAAAATAAAAATCATATCAATATCTTCTGCTCAAATAGAATTAAGATATTTTACATATTTATCTAAATGCGTTCTAGAAATACAAAATTTAGGATGAGCGTGAATAATAATACTAGAAAGTTTGATGAAAGTTCCAATATTATTAACAAAGTTGTAAAAGCCGGAAGTTTACAATTTCATATGAGTTTACTAGACCGTAAAATATCAAGACGACACGATCGCGATGATTCAATTCCGGTTCGCCATGAATTTTCGAATTCATACTTGCGGTGCCCTTAGAATTGGACTGCGTGAATGTAGCATTTAGGACTTTACACAGACCTTCTTGTGGCAAACTTTCGATGCTTCGGTTGTCCAGTAGTGATCAACACCTATTTCCGCACACGAACAGACTGTGCGTTAGTATAACATAGAAAAGGTGGATAGTGAATGTCTACAGACACTCCAATCCAAGTTCAGAATTGTGTCCCTATCTAGGGAACCAACCAATGCAGAGCAGACATATAGAACTAATGAAGCGCTTTAGTTTTTGGCGGTCGATGTTAGGAGACCGGTTGTCATTTCTCAAACTGGACCTCGCACTATACTCTTCCTGCTCACCTCCCCATGATCTTCTTATTCTGAGTTAATTGATGATGATGGACACAATGTAGAGCTTCCTTGTTTACATTATTTTCTGCAGTCATACCAAGTATGTAATCGTCGCTTTTGCTGAACTGTAGATCGAAGCAACGACCAACGATCTTTTTATTAAAATGAGTTAAAGCTGCACATATATCAACCTCTAGTACGTTGCTAAATAAGCTAGTGGGCATAGATTGGACCTTGGATGCGCGTAGATCTGAATATTCAACAACTCTCTCTTCGTTGTTGGCAAAAATAAACTCGTAATGGCACCGGCTCATTGCAGATAACACGATTTTGCTGTAAAGTAGGTTCTATTTCCCTGTTGGTAATAAAAATTGGTGACGAAACAATCCTATTTGGATCTAGACCTTCAAGCGTTTTAGAGCTTTTCGAGATAATGTGATAACTATTGTGTTCGCTTGGGATTATTATCCTGATTTGATTCAGGGACTCATTGACAGCTGAATCAACTTTTAGCCACAATGCAGCTCCCTCTGCCACCAGTAAGATATGAAACACGACCTTCCATTGCGAGAGTCATAGCGAAACAATTATTGACTAATTTAGTCATGCAATTATCGCCCTTTTATAGTAAGTACGAAGCATTACTTATCAATTGCTATTTCCACCACTAATGAGCATGTTCACTTGTGCCTGGCCCATCGCGTCAACAAGGTTAGAAAATATCTACCGCCCGGGGTTTATGCAGCCGCAGCCTTCTACTGACGCAGTGAGAAATCCCCTGCACCCGATCCGTCTTCCATGACTGATCTGTCGGTGAGGATTATTAGGTCTGTAAACCTTAGCCAGAAGACTCGTGGCGATTTTAATTTCTGTGGTTTGCTGATTGGGACACATTATGTCTTTTCAAAGACGGATAAGGAATTTCCGGATATACGCGTGACCGTGTGATTGGCCTCCTTTGGTATCGAGTCTGTGTGCGTTTCACCTCCAAGTGTCGCAGTCGTTCTGATACTCATTGCGTCAGTCATACTTATGCAACCGAGCCTTTCAATCTCCGTTTCTCGCATCTCGATCAGCCACCAAACGGTGCGTGCATCCATCAAAATAGGTTTTATGATGAATGCTTACCTATATCCATTAATTCCGTTGTGGTGAAAGTCTCCAGACCTTGCTTATCGCAGTCCTGCAGTACAAGAGCAATCTGCAGGATTTTTGATATTGTTCCGAAAACGGTGCTCCCACCTTAGCTTGGAGTCAAGATGTACCCCTAAATACTTGACTGTTTGTACCAGCTGGATTTCCGTCCTTGATAAGGTGGGTAGTATGTAGCTGCCCCACTTTACGTTACTAGTGAGTATAAATAGTCCAGTCTTCCTAGCGTTCACCATGAGTCCGTTACGGTTCATGGATTACATGCAGAATTGCATTCAACCGGTCACGTATCATGTCAACAAACTCGCCGGTAATTATTACGCTTAGATCGTCCGCAAATACTTGTGCGAAGACTCTTGTGTCCTCCAGCAGCCTTAGCAAAGTGCCCATTACCAGAAGCCATGACAAAGGAGAAAGTACTTCTCCCTGTGGGCAGCTCCTAAGACATCCCACCTCAATAGACTTCTGGTCGATCAGTATGTGGAGTTTTCTCCACTCCAGCATATGAGGGATTCAAATGATCAACCACGGATCGATTCTATGCTGTCTTGCCGCGACACAAATTGTGACCTTCGATGTTTATGAATGCGCATAAAGCTGTATTCATACCATCCAGCCTTCTATGCCTGTAAGAGAACCTTTGCGAAGAAATGGGGTCTCCGGCCGAGGATGGTTCTCTGGATGTACACCGCTGTAGTGCGTCCGATCCTGACATACGGCTCTATTGTATGGTGGCAGGCTTTGAAGAAGAAATACAATAGAACGAAGCTTAATAGGATTCAAAGAACCGCGTGTGCAGGTGCTACGGGGGCTCTGCAGTCTTGCCCGGCAGATGCTCTCAATGTACTCCTGCATCTCCTCCCCCTAGACCTCGACATCAAATATGTTGCAGCGTGCAGTGCCGTCAGACTACGTGAGTCCGGATGCTGGGCAGCGAAGTCCTACGGCCCCAGCAACATCCTAGATGAAATACTTCGAGAAATCTGGGCATCCCCAACGGACTATGTCACACGCAAGCTGAATTTCACGAGAAACTTTGCTGTGGACCTTTCAACCAGGGCAAAGTGGAAGACCGGCGGCGTGTTGCAAGACTATGACACGGTATTCTTTACGGACGGATCAAAGATGGCCTATGGAGTCGGGGCGGGGGTTTTCTCGAATACACACGGTGTATCCAAGTCGTATGGTCTCCCAGGTTTCACCAGTGTATTCCAGGCGGAAGTACTGGCGTGATTCGAGCCCCATGCCATTCTAACAGACAGCCAAGCGGCTATCAAGGTCTTGTACTCAACGACGACATCTTCCCGGTTGGTGAGGCAGTGCAGAGACGTGCTCAACCATCTGGGCGGCACGCTCAAGATCACTCTCCTCTGGGTTCCCGGGCATAGGAACATAGAGGGCAAGGCAAGGCTCTACTCTTGGCAGTCCCTTGGCGAATACAGTCGGTGTTCCGCTGGCGACTGTCGGGGGCCGAGTCTATTCGCACTACCTAGCAGCCGCGGGCCTGAGATGGCGAAGGCTTACAAGCTGTGCCAAATCGAGGAGAATTTGGCCCGCTTATAACATACCCCAATCACGAGAGCTCCTGTGCCAGACGCGTGCAAATGCATTCAAGATTACCGCGGTCTGCACGGGGTACTGGCCCATAGGGGACCATGCCGCTAGGCTCGGCTTACCCTACAACTCGCATTGCCGAAGCTGCGATTGCCCAGCTCTGGCTCGAGTCAGGCTGCGGACATTGGGTAAACCATTCTTTGGGGACCTCAGTGAGATTTCTAGCTGCAGGGTCGGAGAGCTGCTTTCCTTCGTGAATGCTACGGGCTGGCTCTGAAGATCCGAGCCACCTGGACTCTGCTTCCCTGTTCCTATAACAACATTCACGGTCTTAGGAGTTTGTGGCATCAAAACGGCGCACCAAAGCGCTAATTGGGCTCCTCGGAGCGGCTACTGATACCTACCTACCTACCCATACGATCCAGCAGCTAGTATGTCCAGCTCTGCACAGCAGAGACACAAGAGAATTGTTCTATACATTTACTATGAGAGTATTCATATAACTAGCAGCAGGTGTTCCGGATCTCCACAGACATAGCACAGGTCAGAATTCTACGAAGAATATTTTTCACTGTGCTGGAAAGTGTCCCAGTAGGAAAATTGAAAAGTCATTTCGTTGCAAATGAAGAAGCAGCAATATGCGTATACGTTTTTTTTGCGAATTGTTTCGCTGGAGGATCAAAATGTACTGCTTAAGAATTCCATCATTTTCGCAAATATAAAGTGGTTCCATGTGTAGAATGCAATGCGAACTTCTATTTGATCTGTAATTTCGTGAAGATGGTAGTGTTGTGCCGAATTCGTTCGCTTTTCAACTACGTCTTTCCCATCAGCTTGACTTAATGAACGAATGATTACAATGTCATGCAGAAAGAATGGTAGTTGCATTTTTCAATACTAATTTTACATGTATTCATCTTTAATCTTGCTAAAATCGATTCAATGTCCGTCTGTCTATTTTTTTTTTTTTTGTCAATATAAGATGGAAAACTTCAAAAGCTACCGCTGGCTCCTATCACACGGTCACGTGAGATCCACTAAAATCATCCCCTTTTCCTTCCACTTTCCCCGCGGGGCTCCCATGTGGCATTGCGCCGTGGGGCTGCAAAGAATTTATCCTGCACTCATGTTACCATTTGTGTTTCTCCTTCATTCAATCTTCGGGCTGAATTCTTCCAGCCTCAGATTCTTATGGATGTGCGCGGTAAACTCTTCGACTTTGGTGCATATCACCTTTGATTTCAACATATGTTTGGGTGAAACGTGCTCCCCGGTTGTAGCTTCCAATGCAGCCGTTTGGCTAAATAAAATAAAACGTGTTCTGCGTCCTCTGCAATATTCGGGCACTTTGGGCAATATGGCGAAACATCATGCCCAAAGAGCAGATATGGCCCTCAATAATTTGCTTTTCCACTCATTTTAAATGAATATTAATTTGGAATAATTGGTTTTACACCGATCTCCCATATGTTTTCTCCAGAAATTTATCAAGAGTAATTGCCAATATACTTTAGCCGTAATTAAGAAAATCTTAGATTTTATTGTGGATATCCGTCTCCATTTCTTATCTCTGCGTGGAGCCCCGTTTTATCAGCGTTTCGATAATGTCAGTTTAGCTATTAATATAAAATGCTTCACCGTTGAAATCTGCGTTAGTTTCTAACGTTTTGCCGTACGCATCATGACTGTGGTTCGAAAGTTCGTGTTTTCTTTAGCGGTGCTCAGTGTGATGAGTTATTCAGAGTCCGCTAACACGGCCCAACATCCGATTCAGCGAATTATAGGCGGAACTGAAGCCGAACCAGGCAGTGCACCTTACATGGTGGCTCTGATGGCAAGTCGCTTTCGCGGTGGAGGAATAATTATAAACAAATACTACGTGCTCACAACTGCTGCATGTGTCCCGGACGACAACTTCTACGTCCTCGCCGGAGTTTTTGACATATCCAGTGGCGAATACGACCAAAGACTTCCAGTGGATCGGGTTACAAGGCATATCAAAGATGACATCGCACTCATCCGTTTAGGAGTACCAATCTTTTTTGATGATCTCGTCAAGTCTGCCGTGCTTCCTCCACGTGGATCTATTCATTCAGGAGATGTGGTCGTCTTTGGTTGGGGGAGTTCAAGCCGTTCCTATAGTACCCTCAACAAAGCTGTTCTGGATATAGTAAACTATGACCGATGCCAACTCATTTTCGGAGGTGCTGGAGCATCGCCTCTGAATGAAAGGAACATGTGCACCGGTCCTTTAAGTGGAGGCATTGCACCTTGCACCGGCGACGCAGGAAGCCCCATCGTGCAAACAAATGCTAATGGCGAAGACGAAGTTGTCGGTCTTGTGTCATGGGGATTCATACCATGCGGAGGTGAGGGCAATCCCCAAGTGCATATTCGACTATCAGCGTACATTGATTGGATTGTGGAGAACCTTCGCTAGAACAATAGGTTTCATAAGTTTTATATTTTTGTATTTATTCCTCTTATATGTATGTATGTGTATTATTTCTAAATAAACTAAATAATTATGAGATATCTCCAGTGATACTAGAAGTTTAGCCTTCATTATTCGAATTGCTTAGACAATAATAATTAATTTCTTGTAAAACCCATTTCTGTTGTTTCTAATCAAGCTCAGCTGATGAGTTGTTTTAACCATAACGCAATCAATATAAATATTTTCACTGATTATTTTAAACAATGATATCTGCTGACTCAAAACTGACATGTGTTCGCAAATATTTGGTGCAAGGATGACCACATCAAATTCTCAGCTCCGTTGAAAGTGGCATTGCTCATGAGGGAATTAGAAAGTGCTCAATTGGTAAATCTCCTAATGACTCACTGCACTTGTTACCATGTCACACTTCAAATGTTACTGTTCGTTGGAATTACCTCTACTTATTCATTCCAAATCGGTTATAATCAAGTATTAGTCGTAGGATTTAACATTGTGACGGATTGACAGTGGAAGAAGCTCGCAATATAGTAGGTAGGGCAAGTTTATCAAGAAGGGGAGGGATTCCCCTCAAATTTGGAACTTTCTCAAAGTTTGGGATCAGAGTCTGACAAACTATAATAGTTAAATTTCGAAATTCCTAGGGGAATTCTGCATAGAGAAGATCCTATACCCCTCTTCAACTAGAACTGTCGTTTTTCTTTTTAATATTACGATGTAAACTTAAGCCAACCACTTCAAGACCGTGTGTACAGGCCTTACGGCAGGGGTCAGGATAATTTTCACCCTGAGTCCGTTTTTCTCGGACCTACCTACGGCCCTGGCCATATATTATTGCGCTAACCAGTTCAGGGAAGAGGTTTTATCATACATGACTCTCCATATAGGTAAGATTTGTATTGGCAACCCATCGTGAGAGACCTAGCAGGCAAACTTCAAGGAAAATAAAATCTTGTGTTTCCAAAATCAGATAAATTGAAATGTGTACGTGTCTATCTGGAATACTTTATTTTCCATCATGCATTTTGCGTGAGGGACCTCCTATTTATGTTTATCGCCTCATGAATCGATTATTTCGTTTTGTCAGTGCAACAGATACAATTGGTGACTCAAGTATCTCCGCATAAATTTAACAACTAGGTATATTCGTTGCCTTGGTTGAGAAGTGCGTCTTCTGGGTTGTATAAACCTCTATACTTTCGAACACATCCACTTTCCTTATATCCCTTATGGGCTTTACTAATTTGACGTTCTCCTTCTAATCTGTTCAATGTCTGTCTGTCTTTCCGTTTGTCTGTCTGTCACAGGCACTTTTCTCAGAAACGGCTATACCGATTGACACGAAATTTGGTGAGAAGATGGGACCTGTGGACCCCCAGACATGCAGTGAGTAATATCCTCCTACGTTGAGATTTAGAGAGGGGGTCCCCATACCTGTAAAAGGAGGGTGTACATTTTTTTTCGCCAAATATAATCATGTGGGATATCAAATGAAAGTTAGTTTTGAGATTTGTTAAAAAGGCGGGGAGTGGGAGGGGTGCAAAGTGATGATTTCTTTAACGGACCCATTCTCAGAAACTATCCAACCGAAAAATCTAAAAAATCATGAAGCCGCCTCTATATGGTGCCCAGGCCTCAAAATACTCTCCATATCGATATCCGGTCAAATTAAGTTAATAACAGTACATTACCATGTTTTTGGGGAAATTGAGTAAGACCCCCCTTAAGTTTATCTCAGAGTTATAAAAGTTGGTAGTAGTATAAAATATAATATGAAGCATATTATCTCCAAGTTTGATCAAAGTCATACTATTAGTAACAAAGTTATAGTAGCTCAAAGTTGTCTTTACCGTGTAAATTTACAACCCGAAGTACTAAATCTGACATGCTAAATGCATATTCTTAACGGGCTACGTACAAATGAGATAGTTCTACACTCAAATATACTCACACAAGAAGCAAACAAAACCTTTCATATCTGAAGCGCCCAGCTCCCGGTTTCCCGACTTGTTTTTTTCTTGTGGGCAGTTTATCTTGAGTAATCTTACTTAGCGTTGCCACTTGTAGATTAAACTTACTTCGAAGGATATGAAGAAGGTTACCATCCGGTGGATCATTTGATTGAAAGAGACAACTGTATTGCTGACGGGCGTGGCTCAAAGTGTTGGGGATAATTTTTTTATAATAGAGCTCAGTGGCTTCCTATAAAGCTTCAAATTTAACGGTTTCTATTTCTTCCTTCATAATAAGTTCAACAAGTCGGAAAACCGGAAGTTAACTCTTCAGCTATGAAAGGTTTTGGGCCATTCACATACTTCCTCCGAAATCTTTGTAGCAAGCCAGCCCGTTTCCAGCTTAGCCACGGACATTTCTCGACAAACGGGACAGACAGTTGCCCATTGGAGCCTGTTTTAGCTACTTATAATATCCTCCTCTTAAAGTATAAGTATTCAGATGAGCTTCATCTAATGGTTTACCTTAATTTTCCATTGTGGAATGCTTTGATGCTGATCCGATCGTTTCTTGAAACGGAATACTGGAAAGACTGCTCTAACGTTGTCCTTCTTGAGCTCCCCCATGAACAGAAGGATTGAGGTGAATTCATCTGCGTTCTTAGCGGGCTTCGCTTTCGTGATGCCTTTGAGGTTCCAAAAGTTGGAAGAGTCAGTTGGCAGCCTCAATTTGTGATTGACGCTGAAACATATACACTTTCTAATATTTCGAAAATTGTGAAATGGAAAGTGTCGTTTCGGAATCCAAGCCATTTATGGCCTGGACCTTACTGTCGTGAACAATGTTCTTAGATAACATTGGGTATGTATTCCACTGTATTGTGTTTTAATATTTTCTGTGCATCTTTCCGCAAAAATAGCATTGCAACTCTAGAAGAGCTACATCAATAAAACGTCGATAATAGTTTGACTGGTAAGGTTATCGACACAGATGATGCGAAGGACCAACAACCTGAGAATTTCCACGCTTCAGAAAGTGACATTATATTGGTGACAGTTAAGTGGTGCTGGTTGAACATGAGCACTTGCCGTTAAGACTTAACCCCACGGACTTCTTAAGACACAGATTGATTTTGCGACCACCATCAAAGCTCGGCTCTGACAAGCAAGAACGGTACAAGCCTATACTGACATTCATACCTACTCAAATCTCTACCCAATTATGGAGTATGGCACCCGAGTTGATTTCCAACCCTCTCCTGAGATATGTAAATTCAAAACGCTACCCTGATTCTCATGGTACCAGCATACCACTAGTGGAGGTTCATCACCGAACCCACTTCAGATGAGTCCCCGTGCAGACTGGGCTCTGATTGCGCTAATTAATCCATGAAACATTCGCCTACTGCATCACGAACAGCAAGTCAAAGTAAGTACAGCGTTTTCTGGTGACAACACGTAGAGATTCTCCATGTCCACTTGGTTTTGTTTCAGTCGATGGGAATGTTGCCCGTCTTCCTCCTCGTCACCTTAGAGCACAAGAACCAGAAGTCTGTATCCGCTTAAAAAAGGCTCCTTCCTCAGAAACGAGATATTCATACCTGCGCTCAAGAGTAGACATAAGTGGTTTGTGCTTTACTCTGTGCCAGAGTAGAGAGGCAGCAAATTATAAGTTTCATATAAGCCTTCACCTGGAGGTAATCCAATGAAAGCCAACACTGCAATTAACCCGTGATGTTCTATTTTTTGATGACATTTTCTACATTATAAATTATTTCTTTTTTGAGTTTTAATGATAAATTAGTTGAAAACTTTCAAAAAAAACCTAATTTTTTCATAAACATTTTTGGAATGTTGTTTGTATTTTCAACTACAACTTTTTTCAATAGAGAAATATAACAAATCTGATGAAATCTGTTAAAAAATAATTGCAATTGGCGAATTAAAACTAAATATATAATCAATTAAAGTCGGCAGATTAGGCTAACTCATGTCCATACTGAGTGTTATATTTTTGTAGTCCGTTCCGTGTGGGTTAACTGAGATTTGATGAAACCAATGCACAAGTTTTCAATTAACCTAATAGTGTGCTGCCTAGTAGGCTGAAATATGCACTATAGTAGAGGGTGGAAGAATATACCAATTATTGTTCTTGAATTGCACACGCCCTGCTCTACGACCTACGGAGCCTTGGGATAAGTATGCAACAGTTTTAATAAGATCACCCATTCCATACAGCGAGAGCACATAGTGCCCCAGTAAACTTTTAATAAAGTTGCTGGGCTCATATTCCAACCAGATACACTGGCCCAGGTCTTTGAAGGCGTTCTGCAGAAAGCTGATTTGTTGACTGCATGTAGTTGAAACCCAATATTTTTCCCTGAGTATTGATTTATCTCCAACATCTCTTGCAATATCATAGGTAATCCTTTACATTAATGTGGTCCGTAGAATAACCTGCATCAACAGAGTGATCCCAGTAAACCTTTGTAATAGCAATTTACAAGTTTCAAGACAGTTATCCTCTACAAGTGGCTAGTGCTCGCCTATCCAGGGCTCGATTATACACATGGTTGCCATTCACTCCTTGGTGCTGGATAGCGCGTCAACCAAACCTACGCGCCACCATTTGCGATTACTCGAAATGGCCTTCAGCTCTCCCCACAACTTCCTGAGACGTTAGCAGTCTGCTTTTCTGCGCCAAGTCCTCTTGGGGCGATCCACTCGTTGGGAGAGTTGATTCTACTGAATGGTGTAGCCCGCAATGCGATTCTCACCCCTCGTTGAAGCGTGACCCATCCATTGCCACCTTTGCCTTTTGATTACAGTGCGTACGAGCCTCAGGCTTACGCACCAGCCAAGGTATTCTTTTGAGATAGTGTAAGACGGCCTAGGCCTGCCTTAATAAGGAACTCCAGACATCCCGGTTTTGGGCCGAGATCCACCAATTCGATATCCCTAAAAGCTGTCTGGCGTCCTGACCTACGCCATCGCTCCATCTTAGGCAGGATCTGCCTCGTCTCCTTTTTCTATCATAGATATTCCAGGTGGGATCATCCTCATCCATACGGATTAAGTGACCCGCCCACCGTAACCTATTGAGCCGGATTTTATTCACAACCTGACGGTCATGGTATCGCTCATAGATTTTGTCATTGTGTAGGCTACGGAATCGTCCATCCTCATGTAGGGGCGCGGCGCTAAGAACCCAAGTTTCCGAGGAATACATGAGGACTGGCAAGATCATAGTCTTGTACAGTAAGAGCTTTGACCCTATGGTAAGACGTTTCGAGCGGAACAGTCTTTGTAAGCTGAAATAGGCTCTGTTGGCTGACAACAACCGTGCGCGGATTTCATCATCGTAGCTGTTATCGGTTGTGATTTTCGACCGTAGATAGGAGAAACGGTCAACGGTCTCAAATTTGTATTCTCCTATCCTTATTCTTCTTCGTACTCCGAAAATATCACGCAGATAGTTGTTGACGACAGCTTGGAGCTTTTGAGTAAAAGTGCAGTTGACTTTCCATGTGCTACTACCATATAGTAACACGGAAGGAACCCTAGCACGGATCATCATCATCATCAACGGCGCAACAACCGATATCCGGTCTAGGCTTGCCTTAATAAGGAACTCCAAACATCCTGGTTTTGCGCCGAGGTCCACCAATTCGATATCTCTAAAAGCTGCCTGGCGTCCTGACCTACGCCATCGCTCCATCTTAGGCAGGGTCTGCCTCGTCTTTTTTTCCCCCATAGATATTCCCCTTATAGACTTTCCGGGCTGGATCTGGCTCATCCATACGAATTAAGTGATCCGCCCACCGTAACCTATTGAGTTGGATTTTATCCACAACTTGACGGCCATGGTATCGCTCATCTATTTCGTCATTATGTAGGCTATGGAATCACGGAGCAGCCTCAACTTAATATTAGTGTTAGGATAACTGCATTTCCAGATTTTGGACAAGGCAGCCAAAGCGGATCTAGGCCTGGTAAGGCATCGAACGGCATCCAGTTCGGTGCCACCGTTGGCAGAAACCACGCTTCCTAGATATACGATGGTCTGTCCATTAATGCAGATGGGGAGTGTGCGGTGACCCGTCAGAATGAAAAACCTAGATTTTGTTGGTATTTATCTTCAGTCCAACTCTAGTTGGCTCTCTTTCCAAATCCAAAGCGAGTTGGCCAAGGTCCATGACCGATGAAGGGACAAACCGATGTCATCAGCTAATCAAGGTGTTTGATGAAAGATGCCATAGTTCATTGAATTCCTCCACGTTCTCCGGACAAGGCAGCGTGAAAAGCGTCACCGATAACACGAAGAAATAATATCGGTAACAAGAATCAACCCTGATGGACTCCGCTTTGGACCTGGAAATGCACCTAGATTTTACCTCGGTGCAGCACTTGGTATTTCGCGCCATCATATGTTGTTCTGATAATAGCTACTAGTTTCTCTGGAAGCCCCTCCTACGTCGAACACTCCAGATATACTTCCTCTGCACGAATAAGGTACTAACTAGTTCACTTTTAAGGATTCTTTTTAGTAATTTGTAATTTTCTAACCAGTTTCCCTTTATGTGTAATTAGTTAGTTCCTTATGAACTACTACTTAACTTGTCAGCAGTACCAATAACAGATTAAAGAATCCTATATATAGGGACACATTGCAGTGTATATCTGTAAAAATGTTCCCATTAGTTATCTTTGGTCCTGAAAACTCGCCCCTCTGATGGGGATTGAATCGACTGAGTGGAGAACATTGTTGGTAACGAGTGAAAACGCTCGGTTATAGAGCGAGAAGACTAGGTGCCTAGTTTTCCTTCAAAATCGTAAGAACGAACCCTAAGAAGTAAAAATTCCTTCCGTGCTTGCATTGGGGAATAGGAAGGGGGATTATACTAATATGTTCAAAACCAGAACCGGTTTAGGATTCGAGTAAAATCCGGATCAATAGAGTCAATATCTGTTTTTGTAGAGGAAAGAGGCCTCTTTGTTCGTGGAACGAAACGTTAGCTACGGAAACGTTCAAAGTGTGCTGAAGGCCTTCGGTAAATCAACATAGTTGGCGCTTCAATTGGATAAATTGAAACAGTTTAGAAAGAATATGTGGGCTTCCGAAGGGTCAAATTTCTATGGATGCTGAAATACTGAATTTTTCGAGACAAAAAATATTTCAGACAGCATTGATTCTCGGTGATATTTCCCCAAAAATTTGAGATACATACTATATACCCTTCCCCAACTGCCTCATACACCTGACTGTGACTTGTGCCTATTTCCCAAACTCAAAGCCGCTTTCAATCTATCAAAGCAATTCATCGTGAATTGCTGCGCGCTTTGGAGGCTATACCGCGAAAAGGCGTGAAAAGATACTTCCAGGAATTGCATTAATGCGTTGTATTGCAGGCAGGTTGCTTCGAAGGATATAAAATTGACTTAGATGGGGAAATAATGATTTTTCATTTTATAAAATAATTCGCGTTACTTTCTAAATGTCGTGAATGAATAGAACTCTGAAATTTTAAATTTGGTTATTTCCTATGATATATCCATAAAATGTTAATCTTCCACTATATTTCATTATTTGCTTTCCTTGACGTATTACTGAAATTTGTTCGTAATCGTGCCAAAAATAAAAGGAAAAATATCTAATATTTTCAGTTGATTTCACCAACCGCTGACGCAATAAAATTGCTAAATTTAATTTCAAAGGAAATGATTCTTATCAAAAAGATAAAATGAAGTGGAGAAGATAGAAAATTGCGGAAATAGACATATTCAGTAGTAATAAAACGGAAATTTTATATCAGTGATGAATTGCACACTTTTCTTCTATAGCAGAAACATTTATGAAATTCATGAAGAAACTCATCCTTGGCAACCGATTTCTTATTGAATTTCTATTAGTTGTGGGCTCATGTGCCTAAGTTCAATGAAATGAACCACTCCTGGCGTAGAATGCGTATTTAAGTTATTATATATTACTAAAGAACGCCACTGCCGAGAACTAATCAATTCACAAATAAAGATATATTTGCCAATCAGTGGCGATAATAAACGGGTGATAAGTGCGTTGCAAAGATTATTAGAAAATATCTCTTAAACAATAACAATGAAAATAAATGTAGTAATTATAAAGCTGATAAGTGCGCATGTATAGGGAGCAATACGAAGGTTTCCCATGAGGGTATTATCGATGCAACGGTATTTTCCAATTGTATCTGTGGATTTCAGCACGTTACATGGACGTGAGCAATATTATGTAATTTACTCAAGGTAGCAAGGTGACAATTTTCATTTGCTTGCTTTTGGATGATCCATTTCCATCACCTTTTTAATGTTCTTTTTTCCTAAACCCCAGAAGAATGTACAGCTCCTCATAACGTCAAATTCTTTTATACTGATTGAAATTTCACCTGCAAGTACGTGATAGCAGAACAGGCTTGCGTACAGCTTGATAATCCACCGCTAATAAACCACCCCTTAAAATGCATGAATTTTCATGCAATTTATCATCAAATTCAATCTTTCATTTCAATTATTACAAATAGATAAAAGTGGGCGTGGCGGATTTCAGAACTTGCCTTTTCTACAAATGCGATACTTGAGGTGAAATTAAGCAAAAATAAATATTGTGTGAAAGCTTTTTGATATTCTGCTTTCTATTCGCAAACAACTTTTTAAGCTTTTACCAAAATACACTACACGATGATTGTTAATATTCAGTAACCCTAAATAACTCTTTTGTTTTACACAAACTACACATTAAAATCAATTCAAATTCGGTTTGTCCGCCTCCCTTTCTTTTTTTAAGGAGGTGGAAGTCTTTAAAAGGCAATGACCTGGACACGCCAGTGTGTGGAATTTTTACCCAGTAAACCGCGCTTTTCTTGTCTCCACTGGCGTTTGCAGTTTAGTCTGGATGGATCCGATCCTGGAATTGATGGCCTTCCAATCCTCCTGACATGCTAGCATCAGCTCTTTCCCAAGCGTTCACAATGCCCTTACCATATATTTACAGATCTCTCCTTTTCTGCGTTCTTCGTCTGCGTTAAAGGAGAAATGGACCTGACGATATATATGTTTGTCATCTCATCTGCCATTATACCAATCGATCTGAGACAGTCCTGAAAGCAGAGCACACTTTTAGGGCTATTCTGCTCTAAACTGCACACAGTTTGCTAGCTTTAAGTGTGATCTACAGTGCCTCTCCCCAAACTGGAGCTTTATAGCACTACCTTATGCTATAAACAAACTAAAAGCATGCCGTGGCCCTCCCACCTCATCCTTGCCAGGGCCATATTTGTAATGGAGCTTTTTCACAAACATACTTTACGTGTTCCCTGCAACTAAACTTCGCGTCTATTATCACTACCAAGTATTCAATGGCCGGCTTGGAAAAATTTACCATTTAGAATATTAAATTTTAATTATTTAAAAAAACATAACAACTGGTCGCTTTTCCTTAAATTTAAAAATCCCAATTCATTTGAACAAATTTCCAATTGCATCGAAAATTGACCGAGGAAATGTACGTTGGCCTTTTTTGTCTTGGTACTTAAACTAGCCCCGGTTACCTATTTTTGAATATACCACGACGCAACGGTTGACCTGCGCTAGAGCGAGAATGCATGCATTTAGATATGGAAAAATGTAAAGTAATTTTTTGCTTCCACTGAATCTAAGAATTTGAAGTTCATGCCAGTATCAGTGAAATCAGAAATGAATGGGACTGGGACCGGCTGATCGGAGACACAGCTGGTGAACGGGAGATAGTATTTGGGAGTGGAGTGCGGAGGACGTTTCGTTTTTAAGGTTTTCTGTAAAACCAAACCTTATTAAAATCGATTAAATGTCTGTCGGTCTGTATGTCTGTCACACGCATTTTTCGCCGAAACGGCTAAACCGATCCGAACGAAATTTGGTGGACAGATGGGAGCTATGAAATCCCACGCATACAGCGAGTGGCATAAATTTAGGTTGAGTTTAAAGAGGGGCTCCCCATACATGCAAAGGGGGGATTCAAACATTTTTTTCACCGGATATAGTTGTGTAGGGTATCAAATGAAAGGTCTCGATTTGTACTTTCCGAAACTGACATTAGTTTTGGCATAAATTGCAAAGTGCGTGAGTAAGATACAAAATTTACGCACTTGAAGTGAGACAGGACTCATTTTCGGAAGCCATACACATGAAAATCCAACTATTAGTGTCAAAGTTATAGAAGTTCAAACTTATCAATTTCGTGCTAATTAACAGCATCCTAAGCAATACAAATAAGATGCTGACGTCATAATTAAGGAGAATAATTGAAATTCGAGTGAAATATTAAAATTCCATTCAAGAAGAATCTAATTCTCCCTAGCCCCTTTTAAGGTTTTGTTTGTAGAACAACACCTTATTAAAATCGATTCAATGTCTGTCTGTCTGTGTGTCTGTCAAGGCACTTTTCTCAGAAACGGCTATATCCATTGACACGAAATTTGGACCCCCAGACATACAGTGAGTAATATCCTCCTACCTTGAGATTTAGGGTGGGTCCCCATATATGTAAAAGGGGGGTGTAAATTTTTTTTTCACCAAATATAGTCATGTGGGGTATCAAATGAAAGGTCTTGATTAGTACTTTTCGAAGCCGGTCTTACTTTTGAGATTTGTTAAAAAGTGGGAAAGGTTCAAAGTGATGATTTCTTTAACGGAGCCATTCTCAGAAACTACCAAACCGAAAAATCTGAAAAAAAATCGTGAAGCTGCCTCTGTACGGTACCCAGGCCTAAAAATACTCTCCATATCGATATCTGTTCAAATTAAGTTAATAATAGTATATTACCGTATTTTTGGGAAAATTGAGTAAAACCCCCCTTAAATTTATATCAGAGTTATAAAAGTTGGTAGTAGTATAAAATATAATATGGAGCATTAATATGCTCCATATTATCGCCAAGTTTGATCAAAATCACACTATTAGTAACAAAGTTACAGTAGCTTAAAGTTGCCTTACCGTGTAAATTTACAACCCGAAGTACTAAATCTGGTATGCTAAATGCATGTTCTTAACGGGCTAGAAAGAAACAAAACCTTTCATACCGGAAGCGCCCAGCTTCCGGTTTCCCGACTTGTTTATATTTGATGTTGGTTAAATTGTTGGCATTTGCTAATAATATTAAACTCAGAGTGTGAAGCGTATGAGGTTGACCATTATCAACAAAGGACTTTCCATCAAATGATTTATTTAAATCGCTTTCTAGAAAATAGAGGGCAATGGAATTTTTAGCTATGTGACACGGAGCTGTCGTGCACTCGTCGCTCCTCACATCTTTTTCTTTTTCTTCGGCCTTCAGTTCACAAGCGGGGTCGGCTCGTGGTGATCTTTTTCGTCATTTTATTTTATCAAATGCCTGACCAAGATGTAATCGCGAGACCTTTAAATCCCCATCCAGCGTATCAAGCCACCATTGTTTTGGCCGGCTTTTTGGTTGCTTCCCATTGCTTTCGATGTTCTGACCACTACTGGTTGTTGAATTCTCGTTAGCGTGAATTGCGTGACCACACCATCGAAAACGCCTCTCTTGTAGTTTTTCCACGATCGATGCAAACCCATATCGATCGTGGATATTCTCATTTCAGACGTAATCAAAACGTGTCACGCCACCAGTGCAATGCAACATCTTCGTCCCCATTACCGCAAGACGCCGTTCATTGTCCTTTATAGTCGGCCAACACTCAGATCTATAGAAAGCGGCAGACGGACGACATTGCAGTAAATTTTAGATTTGGGACGTGCGCTGATACGTCGATCACAAAGAACACCAGTTGGGGAATGCCACTTCATCCAGGTTGCATTAATGCGTGAAACAATTTCATTACGCAGTTCTCCATTGGCTGATAACATTGACTCGAGATATTTAAATCGCTGAGTTCTGGCAATGGCATTAACCTGCCCAGAACTGAGCGATTTCAATATCTCGGGTCAATGCTATAAGCCAATGGAGAACTTTTTCTCTTTTATATGTTTTTTTTGTTTTTTTTTCACTATGTTATCGGATATTTTCTCCTTTTATTTCAACTTTAAATATTTTATTCATTTATTTACTATTTTATCTATCCATTATCTATTATAATATTTTAGTTCCTTTTACTTACATTTTTTTTCAAACACCTATTTATTTTTATTGCTTTTATCATCATATTTTATTATTTACGTTGCGGCATGTGTGTGAATTACTTTAAACCGAATAGAGAAATATGAATTTCAATCTTTTTTGTTTTTAATTTGAGGACTTTCTTTTTGCCTTCTCCTTTCAAGGTCCTGAAAACTCTTTTTAAACAAGAGCCATCCTCCAATATCGTGGCCTGAGAATGTCAAGGTACACGCCGTGCCTCACTAAACATCTGAAGCAGGAAAACATTGATCGAGCATGTGATCATGGATCCTCCTTTTCGATCGAGGTTTAACTTTAATATTAATTTCTTTGCAAACCACACTTTTAGGTACACCGGAACATAGACTGGGTTTTTACAATCAATACTCGATAGATTTAACCATTAGACTTTATTAAATAATTTGTGTGACTGTGACTGTTTGCTCGTTAGAGGCAGAAGAGAGTCTCTCGCTTCATGTGTTTCTTTTCTGCCCCTAACTCATGGCACACTTTTCTCGCCGGTCCTCCACTCCCGTGGCGAGCTCCGCAAAGTGGATAGATCCGCGCCATCTATTCGTTCGCATTCGCAACATTCGAAATAAATTTCGAATGCTGCGAATCCTGCCGCGCCACAGAGCCACTCAGATCCGGAGTATCACAGCTCTACGGGCAGTGCAGTCTGGTTAGCACAGTTCTCGCGTCTGGTTAGCACAAAGGCGTGCAAGTATGTGTCGACGAAGCATTTCGATAGAGCTTCAATGTTTGCGAGCGAACCTTCACAGTCAATTTCTCCATCTTTTTAGGTTTTTTGGGACGGCTCTCCCCTCTTGGTCATCACTGCCCACTAAGGATGGTCTTTTGACCATCGACAATTGCCTTTTATCATTACACAGCACTGATTGCTTCGCTTAAGTATAATACAGCATCTTCGAGATGCCTTGTGACCTCAACCAGTGCTATATCCTCGTCGTAACTCACCACGGTGGCTTTCTCTGCGACCGAAAAATTGAGCATATCGTTGTACATAACGTTCCACAGCAGTTGACCGAGGACGGAACCCTGTGTGACACCCGGGGGACAACGTGCTCCTTCCTTCGAAAATGTGCGGAAATACCAATCTTTGCCACGAATTTTCGTATTACATTCTAACTGAATGCATTTCTCACGTCCAGGGTCAACGCCACGGAATATTCGCTGGTAATACCCTTTCCGTGAATCGCATCTTCGGCCAAGCTAATAATCAATTTGGTGGTATTAATGGTTGATCCATCTCTATGATTTGAAATGCCGCCTTGTGTCTCGACAATCTGTAACAATCTATCCCGCCCTAGCATTTTCCCCAGAATGCCTAGAAAATGTATGGTTCTGCAAGAGGGTAGTTCGGCTGGAGGCTTACCGGTGGTGGTGGTATTACTGGTTGATCCATCTCTATGATTTGAAATGCCGCCTTGTCTCTCGATAATCTGTAACAATCTATCCCGCCCTAGCATTTTCCCCAGAATGCCTAGAAAATGTATAGTTCTGCAAGAGGGTAGTTCGGCTGGAGGCTTACCGGCCCTAGGCAGCAGTACCAACTTTTGTCACCCCCGTGCTGCAGGAACTATCCCCTCGGACATACATGCTATAACTCAGCCAATATCTGGATTTCATGGTAAGCTTAACGGGCCTTTTTCAACATTCTGTCCAGGCCTGAGGTTTTACAGTCGCCTATTCTTCTGCCAATCACATTCAGAGGTCGGGAAGGTATTGCTGGAGGAATAACACCTAGATGACCTTTATTCCGTAGGCGCTACCCCCGCCTCTGATCAAAGGACTTTAAAGCATTTCCTTCTTGGCCAGCTTGAAAGGTTTGTTTGTTTCTTTATAGGTGTGGTCATTTTTTCTCTGAACGCCCCCTGAGTTGCTCGTCTGGCTCTGTGGCAGGCTGATCGGAAGTTGACAAGTTCAGTATTCTACCAGAAGTTGGGTCCCCTACAGGGGAATCTGCGTCTCGTAGGCATCACATGCTTTGGAGATGCATTGTGTCAGATTAAGAACTCTTTCTCTAGAGGCGCTTGCCTTATTAGGCTGCTTTAACAACACCGGTTTCCAGCAAAACAGTTCTTTACCCATTAGCTCCTCCATAGTTGCAAGGGGATTCCTTGGTGATCGCTCTAGCAGGTAGTTGCCACATGACAAATCGGGGCTGGCAAAGGTCAGGTCTACCTCTGAGACAGACCCTCCATTCCGAAAGGTGTTTACATCAGCCTCGTTATATAAGACTATATCCAACTGCGTAAACGCCTTTTATAGACTGCCCTCCCTTGAATTTGCTTTTCTGCTATCCTTTCCAAGTGCCCAAGCGTTGAAGTCACCTTTGGACTTCATCGTTTTGCGTCGGGAATAAGATTGTCAAGCATTTACTCAAATTTAGACAGTGTGTAGCCAAAGTTGGTCGGGCGTAGAAGGTGCAAACACATACACCACCTATTTTCGCCCACACAAGGCCAGTGGCTGCCTGATCCATAGTACGTAATAAGATTTTTCGACTGCGCCTCCATTTCGCCACTATACCAGTCAAATCTGTAACCCATATGCCACCGTGACAGTTTCTATACGGTTGATGGCAATTTCTATCTCAGATTGCTAGTTAGTCTGCTCAACTAAATCCTGATCGGATCGAACCATAAATGGACGTAATGCACCTTTAGTAAGATCTGCTCTCTCAAACGGCATGGTACCCATCCAATCGGAACTTTTCCGACCGCCAACAATTTCTGCGCTGCCTCCACTGGTAATCGTTCTTTGGCCGTTTGAGTACCGTCATGGAATTTTTCAAACTGACAATAGACTCATCCGCAACTTCTTCAAACTTGAATTGTTCCTTCAAGGCAGCGAAAATTTCTACTTTAGATGCTCCATCGAGATCCTTTTACCGTATGTAGACGTTTTTGGGCATTGCGGCATTCTCTCCAAGTGAGTGTGTAACTTGAGTGCGAAAGCCATCGGTTTTGTTCACACTGGATCCTTTCAACTCAAAACATGAAATCCTCTTTCTAGGTTCTTCGGATTCTGCAGACATTTTCGATCAAATTCTTTAAGTCGAGATGAGCTTTGACCTTTCTGAGTATCTCCACATACGAAAGTTTGCCCTTCCTGAAAATAACAATGGCCCCTGGGCGAATTCCCACTTTGGCTTTCCTTTTCGTCTTTTTATTGGTAACTTCGGTCCATTCAGTGCTTTCGATCCCCTGGAGTTTTTTTACACTAGCCGACATTCGCACTTTGGCCATGTGTTTTCCCTTTCTGAACTTTTAGTTCCACTTTTCGGAATTGAATGTATGCACTTTTTCTCCTTAGGGGACTGTTGGGGTCCCCTCCTTTTCCCGTGGTCATTCCACCGTTAGTCGCAGTACAATGCAGTACAGTGAGGCTTTACTTGAGTGATCTGTGAAACTGTTGGTACCGGAGATTTCGGCTTCTCTTTGAAATTGCTTTCGTCTTCCTGCGATCTGTTATAGAGGACTTTCATTGCCCTTACCTTATTCTTTATGGTTTGATGCACGCTTTGCTTGCCCTTGATAAGCTCAGATAGCTCAACTGGTGTTGCCCAAGCTGAGTGAAGGGTAATTCCCCTGGATCAGGGCTCTGTTCTCTTTTATATGCTCCTTCACCTTTGACTTGTACAGACCTTTCTTGCACTCTTTCTTTTTGTGGTGTTTGGCGGAGATCTCATAGTTAATGAGCTCCTCCTGAAGGGTCCTTTTCTTGGTCCTGGATACCTCCTGCTGTCGCCCCTCTTGAACAAATGCGGTAGGTGTTGTTACCGATTTTTCAGTCCAGCGGTCTGCCTTTACCCAATCATGGTGTCCACAACCGAGGCACTGCGGTCGAGGGATACCAACGATCAGGAGCATACTTGGTTACTCCCGGAAGCTGCTGGTGCTGGAATTCAAGCCTTGTTCGTCTCCCAGTCTGCCAGGATATCCTATAAATATGAAAAAAGTTATAATTTATCAGCTCGGAAGACATAATTCATAAGATATCCCCTATATCTGTAGTGATATACATCAATGCTACAATAAAGTGTAAAACCTGACAAAAAATGTGACTTCTTAAACGATTGAATTTATGCACAGATACATATACATATACCAATAAATGCAGAAAAAGTATTATCATAAAGCTTTTATTTAATTTTTTTTTTAAGGAAGCTTCTGTCAAAAAGTTCGCGGCACTCACGCTTGCTTCCGGTGCCATTTGCCTTCTGAAAGGCTTCAACTTGTCCAAGGAAATCGTCTTGGGCTTGCCACAGCTGGGACCTTATAAGGACCCTTGGATAGTGGCTACAGCGATTTCCATGCGGTATCAGAGTGAACAGGGTAAACGGCCTGCCTTCAAAGGAAAAACGAAAGTAATTGATGCTCAGATAGGTGGCTAGTAATTCACGTTCGTAGGCGCCGTTATTCCTTTGAGCGGGATTCAACTGTTTTGAGAAGAAACCCAACAGTTGCCAGCTTTCATTCACCATCCGCTGAAAAGCAGCGCCTACCAGGGGTCTACCAGCTGTTACTTGGCTGTTTCAGACACTTGGATGGCTACCAAAGAAAACACAACCTCCGGCGATTCTTTAGTTTTAGGACTAGGCATGAAGGCGTTTAATAAGGTTTGGCTTTTGGCAGGAAACGACAGTAAAAGTTTAGTATACCTAAGAACCTTCTAAGATCCTTAACCGTCTTTGGTAGCGGCAAGCTAGGGATCGCATGCACCTTGTCTGGGTTAGGTTGTATGCCTTCAGGGGTGTTGCTAGAAATTGCATCTGTTGGCACGTTTTAACATTAAGAGGCAACGGGACATTTTCTCATGTGGTTTCACACGACATATCTTTAAGCAACAATAGCCAAAAACGAACAAGGTGCTGTGGCGAAACAAAACCACCATTAAGACCGAATCGAGTAAAGGTGAGACCCTTCGTGTAATTTTCTTCAACATTTATGAGAAACTGAATGTTATTCTGACTTAAAACGAATTCAACGGGACACACTCTTTTTCGAACAAGCAGAAAACTAAACAAAATTTCAAAGAACATTTCAAACGAAAAACTAAATACGAAACAATCGATGATACTGGTTTAAGGACAATGATCAATTCCAACTACATTCCAATTATCTTTCGGGTTATAGGAAGATGAACGTCTAAACCTGTGAACTAACAACTTAATATGTACAATACACCACCGCCTTCTCTGTCCAGAATGTTGGCTTGGTCGCGAATTTCGATGCCCTCCGCAAGCAGCTCTTCTCTTAGTTACTCCTACTTTTTTTTAGGAAATGTGATTTTTTTAAAGTTTTGCATGAAACAAAACTTTATCAAAATCGGTTTACTGTCTGTTAGTCAGTGAGTTACGTCCTTCTACGTCGAATCTAAGGAGGGTCCCCATACATGCAAAAGTTGTGTGTAAATGTTTTTTTAAATAAAAGCTCCCCAGTCTTAGTGTTGACATTTGCTAGAAAGATGGGGAGTGTGGGGGTCGAAATTGATGAGTTCTTTAAGAAACCCATTCTCAGAAAACGAAAGGGTGCCACTAAATGGTGCCTAGGCTCCGAAATACCGTTCATACCATTCATATTGTGCCAAGCTTTGTCGAAATCGCACTATCATTTACAAAGTTATAATAGGTCGCAGTTCAAATCTCACTGATGGCAGAAGGATTTGTTATCGTGACTGGATGTCGGATACCAGTCGACTCAGCTGTGAATGAGTACCTGAGTCAAATCAGGGTAATAATCTCGGGCGAGCGCAATGCTGACCACATTGCCTCCTACAGTGTACTGTAGTGTACCGTTATGGTCTCGAATGAAGTGCTTTAGCACACTTCAAGATCCTGATCCAATATGAGTGGTTGCGCCAACGATTATTATAATAGGCCAAAGTTGTTGCTTCTGTGCAAATTCAAGTTATTCTCACATAATTACGTGTTACGTACTAATGGGACAAATGCACACTCAATGTATTTATAACAGGAATACACAAAACCTTTCACACCTGAAGCGTCCACCTTCCGGTTTCCCGATTTGTTTCTTTTTTGTCTTGGATCCCCTGGAGACAATAGCTGCGCCAAGCGTTCAAAAAGCTCACGAAGTGTTCCGTTTGACGTTTGTGTCTAACCACGATTGTTATTCGTTATGTCAGTTTTCGATCGCACTTCACGTTATTACTTCAAAACATACCTACCTAAATGTCACATCAGCTGAGAAACAGACAATTTTCTACTAAGAGCAAAACCGAATTAGAGCGTTAGCCTAGCTAACCCAAAATACGCTGCACGACTTTCAAAGCGAAACTCGTGGTCCTTTAGATTTTATAGGGGTAGAAGCGAGCGATTATCGGTCAGGGTCCACCGCCCAGGAAGGAGTCGCTTTATGTCCTTACAAAATCAGGTAGCGATATGTAAATAATATGTTTATAAATACTTGATATCAATGCTTTGTACGAGTGCATTTATATGTGTTGCAACTGTATTTGGTTCGTAGTTTAGGGTGATAAATGTCTTCACATCCAAGAGGGGATTTTCAAACAATTTTTTCCAATCGTGTTTTCTCAAACCGACGTTTTTCACATTTGGGGAAATTGTAGTTCAAAAAGTAATAAAACGATCATTAAGAAATTTGAAGTTATTATTCTTTACAAAATCACCAAGAATATGGACCAACATTTGGGATGATTTCATATTTTTAAGGAGGCCTTTTTTTGTGTACTTAGTGAAAAAAAATGTTAAAAAAATTGAAACATTCTTTTTAAACGATTGCAAAAATTTTGGTTTTGATTATTTTTAACCCGATTCAGGTTCATATTCTTAGAAAATAAGTTAATGATGTAAAATTAAAAGTTTTCTGGTTTCAGATAAAAATTGGAGTTGCTTCATGTCCCGCAGTTGGGGTACTCCAATTAAGATTGTCAGCAGAATTTTGTCATGTAACTTATTATTATTATTATATTATTATAATGTTTTTAGCTTAAACTTTTCAAAAAGTTCTCAAAACTTGTTCGGAATATGACTAATATAATGTTCAAATTTGATTGAATTCTGAATAATTCTTCCCAATTAAAAAAATCCCAAAAAGTTCGTGAAGACAATCCTTCGAATGTGGTTTCCTACCTTAAATCATATTACATACAATTACATAAAGCATGTTATTTCCTAAATAATTACCTCCTCAAAATTCCTTTTTGAAAGTTAAACGCTGAGAAGCAAACGAACTCCTCACGCTCCAGATCGTCGAATCCAGATACGAGCATCCAGTCGATACATGGAATGATAACGTACTTATATCATTCCGTCCCCGATTGGTAATCTTGATGACTTCATCGAAAGTCACAGTGAGGCCACTTCAACAGGTAATTTTACAGCACTTTCTTCAACTTTGTCAATTGCCGGTATGGACTCTCCATACATGCGAAGGAGGGGTGTACATTTTTGTTTCACAGAATATGGTCGTGTGTCATCAAAGGAAAGTAAGAAAGAAAGAATGGTACTTTGCGAAGCTGGTCTTATTTCTAATATTTAACAAAATATAGGGGAGATAAGGCTCAAAATGTGTACCCCAGAAAGTGGAAAAGGTCTCGTTCTCAAAACCTATCCAACCTCAAAATATCCCGTTATGATATGATATATATATGATATCTGCTCAAATAAAGTTAATAGTAGTCCGGAAAGAGTGTCATAAGCTCCGCCGTTTGGCACAACGTTTGTACGCCAACGAGGAGGCATGTGCCATAAAGGCACAATATAGATCAGCAAAAGGGAGACTCCGCAGCGCTATAAATAAAAGCAAAGCTCGCGACTTGTTAATGAGGTGAATGATGACCCATGGGGACTTGGCTATAAGCTTGTCACTCGGAAAATCGGAGCTCGGCGGAAGCCCTGCATACTGAGCACCGACCAGATGGACTGCATTGTGCGGGCTTGTTCCCCAGACACTCTATACGGATTGATGTAAATAGCGCGGAAAGCGTCGTGGATTGCCTCCTTTTCACAATGGGAGAACTCGAAGAAGCGGTTCTCACTATGAAAAACAGGAAGGCGCCAGGTCCTGATGGCATCCCAGCGGAAGTTTACAAACTGGTGTTCCGCCAACGGCCAGAATTGCTGCTTGAAGTGTTCAAGGCGTGCTTGAAGCAGGGCATTTTTCCTTGTCGCTGGAAAGTGGCCAGACTCGCGTTGATCAGTAAGGGTAAAGGAGACCCGGAGCTCCCGTCTGCATACCGACCGCTGTGTATGCTTGACACGGCCGGAAAAGTGCTCGAGAAGCTCATCAGGGGTAGACACGTTGAAGCGATCCGTGCTGCCGGGACTTATCCGCAAGGCAGTTCGGGTTTAGAACAGGGAAATCTACAGTGGATACTGTTATGGAGGTCGTAGATGCGTTTAATCGAGCCGCGGCACACAGCCGCCGATCTCGACGGATAGTGCTCCTCATAACGCTTGATGTGAGAAATGCCTTCAATTCCGTAAGATGAACAGATATGCAAGGCACACTAGAGAACTCCTTTCACGTACCAAGCTATCTCTTGCGGATATTGAGGGATTATCTGAAAGACCGCTCCCTGTTCTATGAGACGCTAGAGGGCCAGAGGAGGATGGAAATCACGCCAGGAGTAGCGCAGGGATCCATCCTAGGGCCGGACCTCTGGAACGCTTCCTACAATAGTCTGCTGAGACTCGATATGCCCTTAGAGTCGCGCCTGGTCGGTTATGCAGACGACGTTGCGGCACTTGTTGCCGGACGCACTGTTGAACAGGCGCAAAGCAGACTTGGCATATTGATGCGACGGGTAAGCGGATGGATGACTGCTCACGGTTTCAACCTTGCGCTGGAAAAAACCGAACTAGTCATCCTGATCAGAAGGAGAATCCCGACCTTGCGTCCCATATCGATCGGCGAGTTGACTATAACATAGAGTCAACACCAGCGATTAAATACCTTGGTTTAATGCTCGACTTGAAGATGAGCTTCTTCGAGCAAATCAAAGCAGCCGCGGACAGGGCTGCAGCAGGAGTCGCGGCCTTGAGTCGGCTAATGGCGAATGTCGGCGGCCCTAGATCAACTAGGAGACGTCTCCTCATGGGAGCAACGCAGTCCTTCTCTATGGTGCGGAGGTATGGGCTGATGCCCTTGACAAGGAGGTGCATCGTAAACGCCTCGCTCAAGTGCAGAGGCGGGGAGCTTTGCGAGTGGCGTCTGCTTATCGCACCGTCTCCGAACCGGCTGTGATGGTGATTGCGGGAGTGATCCCCGTTGCCCTCCTTGCCAAGGAGCGCAAAGCTATCTATCGCCGTAAGGGCGAAAACTTAAGAGAAGTGGTTGCCCGTGAAGAACGTCAACGCACCCTTAGCGAGTGGCAACTTTCTTGGCAAAATGAGCCAAGGGGCAAGTGGACTGCGCGGCTCATCGACAAATTAGACCCATGGTTGAACAGAAAGCACGGTGAGATTGATTACTTCCTTACCCAACTTCTAAGTGGGCATGGAGGTTTTCAGTCTTACCTGCACAGGGTTGGGAAGGCGCGATCTCCTGATTGTGTGTTCTGCAATAGAGTGGCGGATGACGCCGAACACACCTTTTTCTCTTGCGAGAGCTGGGACGGCCTCCGCCAGCAGCTTTATGCAGACACAGGGGAGCTCTCTCCAGACAACATTGTTAGAGAGATGCTGAAGAGCGCTGGGAGCTGGAATCGTATTGCGCAGCAATTCTAAAAAGTTTGAACGCAATCCACCTATTATTAACAAAGTTACAGAAAGTCAAAATTTCGCATTTCAGGTGAATTTATTGGTCCCTAAAGCGTGTATGACGTCATCATCATATAAAATGAATTTATATGAACGCCGGGGCTCATGGGAATATTTTAGTTTTCCATTTTAAGGTTTTGTGTAAAACAAAACCTTATTAAAATAGGTTTACAGTCTGTCTGTCTGTTTGTCTGTCCGTAACACGCTTTTTTCTGTGAATGCTCATGCATACAGTGAATTACTTCCTGTTACGTCGAATTTAGGGGGTCCCCATACATGCAAAAAGGATATGTACATGTTTTTTCTTCAAATATTGTGGAGAGTGCGGGGGTTGAAAGTGATCATTTCTTTAACGGGCCCATTCTCAGAAACTACCCAACCGAGAAATCTGAACAAAATCAGGAGTCTGCCACTATGTGGTGACTAGGCCTCGAAATACCCTCATTACCGATATCTATTCAAATAATAAGTATATTTATAATAGTACATTATTATAATTTTTAGTAATTGGCAGGAAAACCCGCCTTAAGGTCATCATAGAATCATGAAATTTTGCAGCAATGTAGGGTACAGCGTAGGTCCTACCAAATTTGGTGAAAATCGCACTATTACTGACAAAGTTATAATAGGTCAAAGCTGTCCCTTCTGTGCAAATTCAAGACTGAATGTCAATATCACCTGAAAGTGAATATTTTCACATAATATATGCGTATGTTACGTGCTACATACTAATGGGACAAATGCACACTCAAATTTCTTTATAAAAGAAATACACAAAACCTTTCATAACTGAAGCGTCTCTCTTCCGATCTCCCGACTTGTTTAGCTTCTTAAGATTTTATGTCAATCCGTGGACAGATGGGGACGGGGATGGGTTCAAATCTCACTAGTGATAGGAGGATTTGTTATCGTGACTGGATGTCAGACACCAGTCGACTCAGCTGTGAATGAGTACCTGAATCAAATCAGGATAATTATCTCGGGAGAGCGCAATGCTGACCACATTGCCTCCTACAGTGTACTGTAGTGTACCGTTACGGTCTTGAATGAAGTGCTCTAACACACTTCAAGGCCCTGATCCAATATGGATTGTTGCGCCAACGATTATTATTTCCGAGTTATCACAATCTCGGCAGATGCCGGATTTTACCTAATACTAGCACTAAGTGCCAAGCATTTAGGCTCGGACGATCCTACCTACTTAAAAACTAAAGAGGCGCTGGTAGTGGTGGCCGGTCGTAGGTTAATGGGAGAATCCGTCCAGAACTCCCCGCAACATCGAGCACATATGCAGAATGGTGTACTTCTGCATGTTGCTGACAATATTATGGGAACTACAAACACCCGCTCGAGATGCCAAATTTCTTTGATTTCCCGAGCCAAGGGCTCATAGTTCACCTTCTTCTCCACGTATTTCCGTTCAATGTTGACATTATGGGGGATAGCAACATAATTATATACGCGGAGCGACCCTTCTTGTCAACTAACAGTACGTCAGGCTTGTTGTGTAGAGTATGGCGATCAGTCAGAACTTGCCGGTCCCAATACATGCTGCAACAGAACATCGGCGAGTTGGAAGTCCTGCCAACTGAAGACGACAGACAAATACTGCCACCACCAAGTATAGGAGAAACAGTCCGTGCAATTCATCGGCGAAAAAATCGAATTGGTTAAATATGGAGGCGACCAATTACACCAAGTGGTTCATCAATTTGTGATCAAGGTATGGGATAGCGAACCAATGCCTGACGATTGGCGGCAATTATAGAGGTATCACGTTGCGGAGTACCATCTATAAGATATTCTCCGCTATCCTGCTAGGGCAGATAGTTCCATAAGACCAGAACATCATTGGCCCATACCAAAGAGGCTTCACTCCAGGCAAATCTGGGAATTAGCAACAGATCAGATTTTCTCTCTGCGACAAGCGATGGAAAAACTGTTGGAATATGGACAACGGTTGCACCATCTATTCTTCGACTTTAAAGCCGCCTATGATAGCATAGCCAGGATAAAACTGTACACGGCCATGAAGGAGTTCGGTATCCTGACGAAATTAATAAGACTGACTAGGCTTACCCTGGCCAATGTGCGACGCCAGATAAAAGCAGCAGGATCACTCTCAAGACCATTCGACATCAACAACGGTCTCCGACAAAGGGATGCCCTATCATGGGTCCTCTTTAACCTGGCCCTCGACAAAGTGATTGGTGATGCTGAGGCAAATGCAAGAGGTACGATCCTCTTTAAGTCCGGAGATTTGGGTTAAGAACCCAAGTCTTCTTGCTAAGAGCAAGAAGAATTGCGAACTCTTGGCCGCGGTCGAGAGAAGAATCCTCCGAAGAATTTGCGGCCCCCTACATTAGGATGAACGATTCCGTAGCCTACATAACGTCGAAATCTATGAGCGATACCATGACCGTCCAGTTGTGGATAAAATCCGGCTCAATAGGTTACGGTGGGCGGGTCACTTAATCCGTATGGATGAGGATCATCCACCCCGGAAAGTCTATAAGAGCAATATCTATGGTAGAAAAAGAAGACGAGGCAGACCCTGCCTAAGATGGAGCGATGGCGTAGGCCAGGACGCCAGACAGCTTTTAGGGATATCGAATTGGTGGACCTCGGCGCAAAACCGGGATGTCTGGAGTTCCTTATTAAGGCAGCCCTAGACCGGATACCGGTTGTTGCGTCGTTGATGATGATGAATACATGCTGTCAGTAAAACTGTCAAGTACTGCTTGCGGCTCATATTGGTATACCGGACATGTTCCCGTGATCAGCCCATGCTTGTATGCAAGGTTTTGATGGATAACCTTACATACAGCATTATGCCTGGTGACGTATTGCACCGGTGCCATAACAGCGCAGCCAGAAATGAGATAGTTCAACGTCTCTAACGCCGAACCACACATTTTGCACTGGCCGTTCTCCACCCGTTCTTTCATGATGAGCTTTTTATAAGCTCGAGTGGCGACCAGGCCGTCCTGAATGGCACACATGAATCCCTATTGATGTTGTATTATTATTATTATAGTATTGATGCTGTTGTTATGCATGTACATATCTTGTGTGTGGATCTTAGAGTTGCGGAATATTTTATATTCCTAGCTACATATGTACAAATGGAAAATCGTGCATAGAGTTTCTTACATAAGATGAACACAAAGTCTGAACAGCCACAAACTGAATATGTTTTGCTAAATTAAACGAAATGCTAGAAAATAATTATGTCTGATTTCAACGACAAGTCATACATTATTCTATTAATTTTTTTTTTTTTTAATACGGGAAGAACTTCCTGTCCTGGTTTTCTGCGAAATAGTCGAAATAATTAAGTCAGCCTGCTTAAAATTTATAAGCCAACTTAAGTATGGTTCCGCTACAATTTGAAACCCAACGTGGCCGATTCTATTACTGTACTCAAAAATGTACATGCTGGAAACGAAAGACATAATTTTCGCAAAAGTGTCATTGCTGTCGATTGACGTATCCCCTAAGCTGACAAATGTCTTCGTCTTTATTCGCAGGTATCTGAACGTTGATTCCGTTTCCCAAAAACTCAGAAAGGCATAATATTTTGATAAAGCTCCGCAAAGTTGCAGTCCTAAATATTCATGAAGTTCATTTATATTTATAATATGCCGACTATTGAAAAGTAATTTCCACAAAAGTGTTTGCTGCTATTTTGCACAAATTACCTGATTATAATTACAATATATATGTATGAGAACACAACGCTATCAGCCAATGGAGAACTGCGTTATGAAATTGCTTCACGCATTAACGCAACCTGGATGAAGTGGCGTTCCACAACTGGTGTTCTTTGTGTTCGACGTATCAATGAACGTCGCAAATCTAAAATTTACCACAATGTTGTCCGTCCTGTCGCTCTCTATGGTTCTGAGTGTTGGGCAAGTGATGGTGAGGGCAATGAACGGCATCTTGCGGTAATGGAGACGAAGATGTTGCGTTGGACGAGTGGCGTGACACGTTTTGATCACATCCGAAATGAAGATATCCACGATCGTTATGAGGTTGCACCGATCGTGGAAAAGTTGCGAGAGAGGCGTCTTCGATGGTATGGTCACGCAATTCGTGCCAACGAGAATTCACTTGCAAAGATTGCTCTGAACATCGAAATCGATGGTAAACGATCAAAAGGCAGGCTGAAACAACGGTGGCTTGATACACTGGATCGGGATTTAAAAGCCTCGCGATTGCATCCAGATCAGGCATTTGATAGGGCCAAATGGCATTTGTGAACGGGACAAAGGTTGAAGAAAAAGAAGATATATGTATGAAAACACTTACTACAACATTACAATGTGAAGTCAGTTAAGATATTCGCGCTCGAACAATGTCACTACCTTTATCGATGCTTACTTATGATAACGAATGAAATTTAGGAAAGTAGTTTTGTTTCCAATGAAAGAGCTTCTCCAGTATTCTGCTAATTGAATCAGAAATAGAACTAGAACTTCCTAAAATGTGACGTTTGCAAATTCCTTCTCAAAATCATTAGCTCTAACTTATTGTGGAACAGAAATGATGCACTCATGGGTACTGCCATCCCCTCGCCGCCCTTCGCTCAATGGTCGTTCGCAGTTTTTAACAGACGGCGGGCAGTGAGCATTAAAACTGGTAAAATTTTTAATTTTTTTTTGGAAATATTAACGAACGCTTTGGTACATTTTTCCCTAGATAGATTGGGGAAAAACACATACCTCTGAAATATATCACGAATGTTCCGCTGGCTTAAAATAACGCGTCACTATGTGGAAAACAATCATATGTATAACAATGTCATCTAAACTAGGATTCTTTGTATTCCACCAGCATTCTGACAAGATTTTTGCTGCATTGATGGGTTGTGATCTGTGCAAAAATTCAGCCAGTCAAGAAGCCAGTTTTTGACGAAAATTTGACATATAAGGAGTAATTTGAATATTTTGCTATGTACAATGGCCGAACGCACATTGAAAATCCCCCGGATAAAATCACAAACCCTCTCAAAAAGCGTCCAGCTTCTGTTTTTTCAACATGTTTCATTTTGGAGTCGGTTTTTGAAAATCAAATGTCTCAAAGAATACTCAACGCATGTGAATTCCTGAGCACCCTAACCAAAATCTCGAAATAGATATTTATCACAGTGGCCTGCAAGCGGGTGACCATTAGCCCTTCGGTGACGTTTTGGTGATGTAGATCCAGGAGGACTTCTTCCATATTCTTGAACCAAAAATTTGCATAGAATATTAGAAAACAGCCATTGACGGGAGGGTAGCAGCTCATTTTATCCATTTATCTAATCTTCTCCCATTTAAGCATTTTAAAGAAAAAGTGGTAGTATCCTTGAAATAGTTTTCACTCACACTACTGAGTTACAGATTTTCTTTTCTCTAAATTTTGAAATTTGAGATTATAGAGCGAAATTTCAGCCAAAATATGAACAGCTTCCTTTAAAGTTACAACCATTCCATAGAGATATGCGATGTTAAATTGTTGTGCTTTGGTTTAAGATTTGCTTTACAATATTCAAGGAACCATTCAAAATCAGCTTTATGATGGAATCGATGTTGATTATAAATCACATCATAAATTGAATGACACCAATTTTGAGAGCATCCATCCTTCCACCTTAGCGAAACTGATCCTTATTCTTTGCATTATTATTTTACAGAAATGGAAGATGGCACTTTTACTGTATTAAATTTCTATTTTCCAATTGAAAAGATGTTGTTTGGAAAAAAGGGCAAAAAAGGGAAAATATTCTGCAAGTATTTACAATTTTTCTTTATTGCATGTTGGTATTTGTAGAAACATTAAATGTTTAAATTCTCTCCTTAATCCAATCGATGTAAGCAGAGACACGAGTGTAAACGGAAGGAGCATCAACACTTCCGCATGGAATGTATCCCCATGAAACGACTCCGATGATCTCCAACTTTCCTCCATTCTCTTGAACAAGTGGGCCACCAGAGTCACCACTGCAGGCTGAGATACCTCCAGTCAATGGACCAGTGCAAATGTTGGTGTCGGCCAAAGGTGATGCTCCAGGTCCTCCCAAATGAGCTTCGCAGGCACTGTATTCAATGATGGGTTTGGTGACGGTTTGCAACAATTTTGGCATGCTTGCAGTGCTGGTGGTCGATGTACTTCCCCAACCATAGAGGGTGGCGGATCCACTGTGGATGACTCCGCTGGCTGGCAAGGCAACGGGTTGGATTTTGTCGTTGAAATCGAAAGCCTTGCTGAGGGTGATGATACCAATATCGTATGGTCCTACATCACCTCCGTATTTTGAGTGTTGAGTTTGTTTGGAAACACTACGTGATTGAGAACCCGAGGTTCCTCCGACGTTGTGTAGACCGGCAACAGCACTTACGAGAAGTGAAGGATAGGCCAAACAATGGGCAGCAGTGAGGACGTATTTGTCAGCAATGATGGATCCACCGCAGAAATGTGATCCCAAAAATTGCAAGGAAACGATGTATGGGGCAGCGTGGGCTGGAGCTTCCTTACCTCCAACTACTCTACCGGTGAATGGAGAGTATTGGAAAGATGGGAATCCATATTGGAGTTTGGTTCCAAAAGCCGTTGCAAGAACGGTTGCCAAAATAATTGCGATCTTCATGATTGTAGATCAACTGACTGTGATGCAGTTTCACGCTGTATTTATAGGTGCTCGATATGGTTAAACCTAATGACTTTAAATTTCAGTATCGACTTTGAAGCATGCAGATAACGAGACCATAAATTCATCATCGTGCCTTGTATCATGATTCTTTTTATAATATACGTAAATATTTCACTGAATAATGTATGCAAACTTTAAGAACTGATTTCTATTTTACGTGTAAATTAAAATGCTTATCGCTTTCCCATTTGCTGGATCATTCTTTATGTTAAAAAAAATGGTATTATGATCGACGTGAGTGTAGATGTGGATTATACTTTTCCACAATGTAAGCTTATGAGTTTTAAGGCTAATTGAACATCTTTATTCTACGTTTCAATTATAAAGTCTTGTTGGTCTGAATAAAATTGAGGAAGAATTATCCATTACAAAAAACGCATCAAAGAAGGGTTAGTTGTTTTCTGAAATGCGGTATTTGCATAACAAGGCGAATTTTATTCAGAATCGGAAAATTCTCCCAGGACTTATTTGAAGACTGGTTAACAAATTACTCAGCATTTAAACTTTGGAAACGTTTTATTCTTTTATTGATCAAATTGGCTTGATGAAACTGTGCGCGCTCTGTACAAGTGTCATTCAACCGGGTGCTGCTTCGGAAGATACATAAACGAAAGTGACATAGTAGGGCTGGCTGAGAACCGCTTCAACAGAGATAAATGGACTAACCTTTCCGAGTTCATGATATCGAGCTCTCCATTGGCTAATATTAATACTGGAAAATCGGAAGTTACCACTGACTACCATGGGTTTCTGACAGATAGCGTTATTAGATAGAAAGTCGTCTAGACTGAATAGTAAGCACTAGACAAATATAGGAGCGCAACTAGAGGCTTCTACGATATTGCGCTGGGATTAATGGAATCAACCAACCAACAACATCAAACAGCACTGGTGAAACATGAAGAATAAAGATAGGAGAATACAACTTTGAGACCGTTGATAATTTCTCCTATCTAGGGTCGAAAATCACAACCGATAACAGCTACGGTGATGAAATCCGCGCACGGTTGTTGTCAGCCAACAGAGTCTATTTCAGCTTACAAAAACTGTTCCGCTCGAAACGTATCACCATAGGGTCAAAGCTCTTCCTGTATAAGACAATGATCTTGCCAGCCCTCATGTATTCCTCGGAAACTTGGGTTCTCGGCAAGAAAAATTGCGAACTCTTGAGAAAAGAATCCTCGGAAGAATTTTTGGCCCCCTACATGAGGATGGACGATTCCGTAGTCTACATAACGACGAAATCTATGAGCGATACCATAACGGTCAGGCTGTGGGTAAAATCCGGCTCAATAGGTTACGGCGGGCGGGTCACTTAATCCGTATAGATGAGGATGTTCCAGCCCGCAAAGTCTATAAGGGCAATCAATATCTATGGTAGAAAAAGAAGACAAGGCAGACCCTGCCTGAGATGGAGCGATGGCGTAGGTCAGGATGCCAGACAGCTTTTAGGGATATGGAATTGGTAGATCTCGGCGCAAAACCGGGATGGAGTTCCTTATTAAGGCAAACCTAGATCGGATACCGGTTGTTGCGCCGTTGATGATGATGATGATTAATGGAACTAATCACAGTGACAATCCAATTGGGAATCAAACAGTTTATTTGGAGGTGTTTTCATTGCATTTTTGGTGTAGCACTCGGTGCTGCCTCTTTTTGTTTGAGACGGCGCAGAACCGTTTTCTCCTCCTCCGCTCCTTTCCTTGGTTCTATATTTCCGATCATTCCACTTGCGCGTTTTCTCTTTTGGGTTGTTCATTTTCGCAAACAATATTTTCGGTAACAGCCGCGGCCATTCGGATGTCACCGTTTTGGCGTGGAAACCCGCCATCATGGTTTCTTCAACTCGAGGCCCAATTGACTTTGGTCGGGCTGGACGAGAAAACAGTTGGGGTTGTCTCCGTCACCAGCCCCTGCGACTCCTTACAAAATAAATCAGACTTGCCGGGACGGCGACTGCAGCACCACGTCGCCTCACAATCTATGACCCCTTGAGCCGCCGCGGTTTGCTAGTGAATATTCATAACAGGTCCGTCATTGACCCCACAACATCTCATCCTGCTCACCCAGCACTCTTTCCATCGTTTTTGAAGACGTTGCCGACGCAAGTATTCGCGTACTTCTTCAAAAATACCGCAATAACACTACAGAGCGTAGTATCTCTGGGCCCGTTAAGCATGATGTTCAGCACTACATCAACACTACTGCTCCCCACTTTTCTCTTTGGTGCCCCCATTACTATCACATAAGCTCATAGTTTTGAGGAAAGAATCCAAAAAACTTCTTTAGCAGGGTATTTGTAAACCATCAGACAGTTATTGGGGTCTTCACCACTTCACATGCGGCCTAAACTCAATGGGGAATGGAAACCTTGTGATGACTACAGACGTTTGAATGCTCAGACCATTCCAGACCACTTATTCCATACCACTCATCCACGACTTTCCGCACTCTATCGCAAACTGCGGTATTTTCTCAATCATCAACATACCATCAAATCCCTGTAGCCCCCAAAGACAATCCGAAAATGGTAATATGCACACCTTTCAGACTCTTCGAGTTCACTAGGATGGCTTTTGGGCTGTGCAACGCGGCACAAACCTTTCAAAGATTCATCCCCTCTGCGCTACGAAACCTCGTCACGTATATTTGGATGATGTTCTGGTCGCGTCTTCCTCTAAGTCCGAGCATTTAGAGCACCGCGAGTGCATTTTTCAACGTCTCTTTGAGGCCGATCTGGTATTCAACGTTGAAAAGTGCAAATTTCTACAACTGCAGGTGAGAGTCCTCTGCCACCTCATTACCCCTGAAGGCATCCGACCGGACCCAGTCAAGGTGTAAGCGATTTCGAGCTTCCCACTTCCAAAAACCGTTAAAGATCTTGGGCATGTTAAACTTCTATCGTCCGTTTTGCCCAAGACCGCCCACCATCGATCGATCCTTAACTCCTTCTTGTCTGGGCCGAAAACTAAAGACTCCCGTCTGATTATCCCAGAAGCTGTTCAAGCGTTTGAGACCACCAAGCGGCAGCTGGTGGATGCTAAACTTCTGGCATTCGATCAACAAGATGCATCCCTAGCCGTATTCGGCGATGCTTCAGTCATTGCCATAGGTGCTGCTCTTCACCAAAAAGTGAATGAAATCTGGCAGCTGTTGAGCTTCTTCTCCAAGCAACAACGGAACTACAGCACCTATGATCGTCAGTGATTCCGTGCGTACCTCACAATTAAATACTTTCTGTATTTCCATGAAAGCAGGTCGTTCACATTATTCAGGGACCATAAGCTACTCACTTTTGCCTTGAAGCAGAAGCCCAACAAGCCATCTCCTCGCCAACTTCGGCACTTGAGTTTTATCAGCCAGTTCATTTCCGACATTCAACACGTATCTGGAAAAGATAACGTAGTTATTGATGCTTTATCCCTTGTTGCAGAGGTCAAGTTACCCGCCACCATCGATTTTCAAACATTCGCCGAGGTGCAGTAGGACAACGCGTTTCTTGCAGCAGCCCAGCCCAGCCCACGGTTTCCTCACTCTCTCACACCAATGGAACCCCGGTGAGTCGCGTTTACCCTTATACGCAGTCATCACTAAAGCTCAGTTAGTTGAAATCATCGATCAGTCTCCACATTTCCGCAGTCAACCAGATTTTGAAAGATCATTTGCTGCCAGTGGAATGATTATTAAAGTGTCAGACATCCATCGTTGTTCTTACGGTCACCAGAGCCAATTATTATAAACTTTACACGCCGGGGAACCTCATTTTTCCTCTTTTGCATTTATCTATGTTGGAGCAGGAATATATTACAACTAATTTTTCAGGTTTTGTGTGAAACAAAATCTTATTAAAATCAATTGTCTGCTGTCACACTCGATTTACTCCAACACTGCTAGATCGATTGTTATGAAATTTGGTGGGAACATGTGATCTGTGTGTCCCTATACATACAGCGAATGGCGCCATTTTCTGTTGAGTTTCAAGGGAGCTGCGAAAGGGGCTGCAAATTTTTTCACAGAATATGGTCATATGGGGTATCAAATGAAAGGACTCGATTAGTACTTTCCGACCCCGAACCGTTCTTGTTTCTGACATGCGGTGAAACATAGGGAAGTGAGGGCTCAAAATGTGTGCCCAAAAAGTGAAACATTTCTCGTTCTCAAAACCTACCCATACGAAAGATCTAAAAAAAATCACAGTGATGCATCTATACAAAATCTAGATCTTAAAATGCATCCCATGCATTCCATGCATCTCCATGATAGAAAGTAATAATAGTATATTACCATATTCTGGAAATTCACCAGAAAATCCATTTAGGCGATAATATAGGACATAATTCTAGAAAGTTTGAACGCAATCTAACTATTGTTAACAAAGTTATTGTAAGTCAAAATATTGCATTTCACGTAAATTTATTGCATTCTAGTATGAAGTGTATAACGTCATCATCATATCTGTAAAGTGAACTTATATGAACGGTGGGGCCTCTGGAGACACTTCCTTTTATCTTTTTTAGCTTCTTTTTAGTTATTTGAATATCAATATCGATTACTGTAGACAGGCATATGAGTGTATAGGTATATGCTAATGACATTTGCGAGTAGTGTTCAATAAAATCAATAAAACGGGCGTGTATGTATGTATGCTTTCGTGGAAGTGGAATTGAGTAAATATGCGTTTGATCAATTTTGCCCACAATACTCCCGTCTTTTATTTGTATGTACATACGGGTGCTCAGAGGTGGCGGCGAGGAAGATGGGGCGGCAACCCTATCGGCCAAACCAAAACCAATTGGCCGAGGAAAACCTCCATAGTGGTGGCACCGGGAGACGCTGTAATCACTTTGGTTTGCCGGCCGTGATTTAGTAGGCGAATGCTCCAACGGCCTAATCAGGGCGATCAGACCCGAGTCTGCACGGGGACTCATCTGAAGTGGCAAATTGGTCACGAAACCTTACCAGGGGTATACTGGTACCATGGGAACCGGGAAAGCCCCTGGACTCACATACTTCGGGTGAACTCCTGTTGTATGTGAGGACAGCTCGGTTATTTGCGGTTGGCGCCCCTAGTGGGAGTTTCATGGTGGTTGTGGTTATGCTCAAGCGAGAAGAGACCTCGGTAGAGAGATAGTAGAGAGGTAGTAGAGATTTAGGTAAATCTTACATCCACCAATATGAATGCTAAGCCATGCACTTGGTATAGACTGGTACCGTTGCGCTTGTCTCAGTGGGGCTCTGATTGTGGTCACAAAATCAATCCATGTCTGAAGAGGACCGTAGGATTAAGTCTCCACGACAGGTACCTACGTAAAACACCGAGGATTTCACTGTATGTACATACGGATATTTTGTTTGGCAATATATTTTGTTTGTTCCATACAAACGCTAGGTTTTATTGTTTGTTGGGGGGCGCAAAGCAAAATCTAGAGAAGAACGCTTAATAGGATCTAAAGAGCTACTTGTACAGATGCTGCTGTGGCTCTGTAGTGCTGCCTAGCAAATGCTCTTACCCTTACACCTTCTCCCCTTGAACTCCATATATATAATATAATATGCAATAACGTGCAGAACTGTTAGACTACCTGACTCCGGATGTTTGACAGCGAAGCCATACGGCCATAGTAGCATCCTAGACGAAGTCGCCAGGCAGCTCTGGGCTTTCCGACGGGACTACGTTGTTGTAAATTTATGGCACAGTAGTCTTCACGGAATACACAGATTATAGAAAATTCGAGAGTGTATTCCAGGTACTGTTCCTAGTTGAAGCTTGTCGTTGGCTGGCCTGACTCCACTTTTAGCAGTCTCTCAATGGGTACAGTCAGTGCTTCTCTCGCGTCTACTTAAGAGCAGCCCATTTCAGAAGACGAAAGTTTATCAACTGCATCAAGCATTTGGCCCTCCTATGACGAAACCAAACGTGAGAGCTTTTGGGCCACCCGTGTGCCAATGCATACAGGATTACAACGGCCTATAGCGGGCCATGCTGCCAGAGTCAGCATAAACTACAATTGGCATTGTCAAAGTTGCGGAAATGAGACAGAAAGCTTGAGACATTTCCTTTGCGGTTGCCCATTTCAAGCATGGGCCATGTTGTGCACACTAGATGAACCTTTCTTCCGGGATTGAGAATGGATTGGAGAAAGTCAGCATTCTGGAGACCCACGATACCATTATTGAAGTGCGCGGACTGTATCTCACGCCTTTAGGAGGAGTAGGAAATACTTTGCTTGTATTCTGAAGCGTTTAACTCTCCACTGCCACACTTGACGCTCTTGAAAACCCCATCGAAATCGATAAAGAGCAAGTGAAGCGGAGATTCAAAATCCGCACACTGTCTCACAGTGATCCGAGAAGTGCTGGTATGGTCAGGAAAGGAAGATCTTGAAAGGAAACCATCCTGCTCTTTGACTTGCTTTTCTTGTCAAGGAGGTTTTGTTTTCGAGGTGTTCTTTGATGCGTTTCACAATTATTTTAGCAACTATCTCTCGGGAAAACAAATCGGGAAAACACGTATACTTTTCCCATTGTTACTCTGAAGATCCTTCTTCAGTGTCTTAACGGTCCCCTAGATTTTGAATTTTCAGAATTAGCGAATAAGTGGAAGTAGAAAATTACAGCAGCTGCAACGAACTTTGCCCGCTTGAGTTCATTGACGACCAAGATAAATTCGCTCATGTTTGTCAGAAAAGCAGAGAGAGTATTTCATCCACATGAAAAGGAACTTCATCAGATGTTTTATGGTTGAGATCCATTGCCGAATGTTTTTTCCAGCTTTAGAGCTGATAATAATGGTAAATGGAGAATCGATCGTTACTGTCTTTACCGGGCCATCGAATGACTTTCGACCAAGGTCTATCGTGACGCGCTATACGCTACAAAAACCATTATTATTTGCGACAGCTCCATCCTCCCTGACCAGAGCAATAATAGACTCAATTTTGTCACGGTACACACAACACTATACTTCCTGAGATCTGCTACCCTTCCGGATGTCAAGCACGTCGCGAGCGCCTCTACTCGCAGCGGGAATATAATCCTTCATTCCTGACTTTCCTCAGTCAGTCGAATCTTGCCGCGCTCCTCCAGGACGTGATCCACAACTTTACTTTCTCCTAGGAAAAAATAGCATTCTCCACCGAAAGATGTATTGTCCTACCTTTTCTTCTACTTGGTTGAAAGCAGTGTACCCCGATACCAAATTTATTAAATTTAATCAAATAAATAGAAAACTAATTAATATTATAATTTATGTTGATACTAAAATCAGTTTTAATATTCATAAATATTAACATCGATGCATACATGTCGATAACAGGAAAATTTACCATGATAAATTAGATTTATGATATGATTATCTAAATGCTCCAAAGCCAGTTCGCTACTATAAATAGAGCGTGAAACTGCATCGTAGTCAGTTGATCTACAATCATGAAGATCGCAATTATTTTGGCAACCGTTCTTGCAACGGCTTTTGGAACCAAACTCCAATATGGATTCCCATCTTTCCAATACTCTCCATTCACCGGTAGAGTAGTTGGAGGTAAGGAAGCTCCAGCCCACGCTGCCCCATACATCGTTTCTCTGCAATTTTTGGGATCACATTTCTGCGGTGGATCCATCATTGCTGACAAATACGTCCTCACTGCTGCCCATTGTTTGGCCTATCCTTCACTTCTCGTAAGTGCTGTTGCCGGTCTACACAACGTCGGAGGAACCTCAGGTTCTCAATCACGTAGTGTTTCCAAACAAACTCAACACTCAAAATACGGAGGTGATGTAGGACCATACGATATTGGTATCATCACCCTCAGCAAGGCTTTCGATTTCAACGACAAAATCCAACCCGTTGCCTTGCCAGCCAGCGGAGTCATCCACAGTGGATCCGCCACCCTCTATGGTTGGGGAAGTACATCGACCACCAGCACTGCAAGCATGCCAAAACTGTTGCAAACCGTCACCAAACCCATCATTGAATACAGTGCCTGCGAAGCTCATTTGGGAGGACCTGGAGCATCGCCTTTGGCCGACACCAACATTTGCACTGGTCCATTGAGTGGAGGTATCTCAGCCTGCAGTGGTGACTCTGGTGGCCCACTTGTTCAAGAGAATGGTGGAAAGTTGGAGATCATCGGAGTCGTTTCATGGGGATACATTCCATGCGGAAGTGTTGATGCTCCTTCCGTTTACACTCGTGTCTCTGCTTACACCGATTGGATTAAGGAGAGGATTTAAACACTTAATGTTTCTAGAAATGATTTATTAACTTAAAATAAAATAGTGTGTACTCTACCACAGACTCCTTTTTGTTTCATTACTTTCTTAGAATTGATTGCTTAGTTTCTAGACTTTGTAAAAGAGCGTTCCTTTAATAGTGTAGATATTATATTTGTTTGCAAGCATACACTTATTTCGGGCATCTAGCTGGATTGGCTGTTTCTATTCAGTGCACTGTGAGTTATTCATGGTTACTGCTGATTGTGATTTAAGTTCTGGAAAGTAACCAAATGATAACCCTTGTTGTAAAGTTTCACCGAAGGATTTCAGATCTCGAAAATATAAGACAACATCAGTAAATTAACAACTTGGATATCATATGACGTAGAAACTCGGTAGTTTCCCTGAACTATGAACCACAAAGTGCATTATTGGTTAACAGTGGTAAAACTCGACATAAAAGCGTTCATATAAACAAGGAGTCAATCCGCTTTAACGATCCTATTAAATCTTTATACCTTACCCTACTTTTGAACGAACCTACTCCTGAAAAGACCAGCAATTAAACCTTTGATCACTTTCAGTTTCATTTTCTGGTTCGCAGCTCATTTGGATATGAAATTGAACCCCCAACACGGTGCCCATATAATCAAAAACGTAATCCTATATGAATATTTCAAAACACCATGTATCGAGTCAGTATTGACTAGGAAGGTGTCAGTCCATTCCTTAATTTCCGAGTGTCGGAAATTGCATCTAGAGAGGAAAATTCCTTCCGTTCGACTCCATGTTCTTGCTCAAGGTCGAGGGAGTGGGTCTGTCTGGATTCGGTGTTTAAAAATAACGTTTTTTAGAGCTTATCTGACGCCGAATGAGACGATGCCGGACTTCCAGCGCCGGTTTGATCCTCTGGGGCACGCTTTTTGAGACTGGCGGGGCGAATCCTGGTAGGTGGTAATTTTAATACTTGGGCTCTTGAATGGGGCGTGCCTCGGCGGTACTCCAGAGGGAAACTGATCCCGGAAATAGTGGCGAGTTCAGGCTCGTATTTTGAAACATTGGATCCACGGTAACGACTCGGGGTTCAGGCTGGGAAGGAAGCATCCCTGACATCAGTTTTGCGTCGGAATATCTGGGTCCATCAGTGGGCGTTTGTCCTGGAAGACTTCCCGGCAAGCGATCACCAGTACATCGCGTTCCAAGTGGTTAACACTACAACAACCCGGCGCTACCCCTGCATGTGGAATGTCGCGAGGGTGAAGATTGGTAAATTCGCCGAAGCTGTTGGAACAGGCAGAGTCATGCTGGATTGTGCGTCAGGGGGTAGTAGCGCTGCAGTAGACACTCTAGTAAACTCAGTGACGAACCTGATAATAATAGCGCGTGAGGCTTCCATGCCCCGGAGCCTTCTATTTACTGATGGACGGCAGAAATTGCCAACCTACAGAGGAAGTATCATAAGTTCCGCCATTTGACACAACGTTTACACGCCAGCGCCTGATCCCGATCTTCTCGCTTGCTTGAAGGAGGGCATTTTTTCTTGTCACTGGAAGGTAAAGAGACTCGTGCTGATCAGCAAGTGAAAAGGAGATCTAGAGCTGCCGTCTGCATACCGACCGCTGTGTCTGCTTCACACATCGGAGAAAGTGCTCGAAAAGCTAATTAGGAGTAGCCTTGCTGAAACGATCCGCACTGCCGAGGAGGTATCCTCAAGGCCGTCGGGTTCAGAACTGGGAGATCCACGGTGAATGGTGTTATGCAGATCGTGGATGCAGTTAATCGAACCGAGGCACACAGCCACAGATCTCAACGAATAGTTCTCCTTATAACGCTTGATGTCAGAAATACCTTCAATTCCATATGATGGACGAATATTCAAGGCACATTAGAAAATCTATTCCACTGGCAAAGCTTTCTTGCGGATGTTGAAGAAGTAACTAAAAGACCGCTCCCTGTTCTATGAGAGGAGGAGGGGATTAGAGAAGAATTAAAGGAATTAAAGCAACAGCGGCTAATGGCGAGTGTTAGAGGCCAACGCAGTCCGTTCTGCTCTACGGCGCGGAGGTATGCGCTGATGCCCTTGACAAGGAACTACATCGTAAGCGCCTTGCTCAAGTGAAAAGACGGGGAGTTTAGCGAGTGGCTCATCGCACTGTTTCAGAGCCGGCAGTGATGGTGATCACGGGAATGAGCACCGTTACCCTCCTTGCCAAGGAGCGTAAAACTATCTACAGCCGTAAGGGAGAAAACTTAAGAGAGGCGGTCGCCCATGAAGAGCGTTAACGCACCCTTATCGAGTTGCAATTCTCTTGAGAAATCAGGTAGATAGACTGCGCAATCATCGGACACAAGGAAGCACACTCTGTGCACAAGGAAGCACACTCTGTGCATAAAAGCATTCACCCAACCTACTCTAAAAAAATCCCACATCAAGGGCTCTGATGTTAAAATCTCCTACGACTAAGACTTTCCGCATCTCTAACCTGGTCCCCCAAGATAGTGAGCTTTTCCCCTAAAACCAATCATAGGTTCATTCGGGGTAAAGAAAACGTTGAAAAAAGTTAACCTCGCATAGTGGTCATTTCCATGTGGTCCATGCTTCTTGGTTTGTCACATTAACATTGATATGAACGAAAGACGTTGTATGTAGACACCAAATATGCCCAGAACTTGAATCTCCCCGACAATATTTTTTGGAGAGAGAAAACAAGCCGGGAAACCGGACCTGGACACTTTAAGTATGAAAGGTTTTGCGTATTTATTTTATAAAGCGATTTGAGTGTGCATTTGTCGCATTAGAACCTAGCACGTAATATATGCATATATTATGTGAGAATATCCACCTTCGTGCGATATTTACATTCAAAGTCTTAACTTTACACAGAAACGGCATATTTGACCTGTTATAATTTTGTTAGTAATAGTGCGATTTTTACCAAAGTTGCCAGAATCATGGTCCATTTTAGGATGAACTTAAGGGGGCTTCGCAGCCAATTACTAAAAATTATAGTAATATACTATTATTAAGTTTAATTGAGCAGGAAGATATTTCGGAGCCTAGGCATCATATAGTCGCAACCTTTTGTTTTTTTGCAACTTTTTCGATGCGACAGTTTCTGAGAACGGGCTGGTGAAAAAAATTATCACTTTCGACCCCCTGCACTTCTCCCTTTTGCAACAAATGTCAACACTAAGATCTGCTTCGGAAATTACTAACCAATACCTTTCATTTGATACCCCACATGACTATATTTGGTGAAAAAAAAATGTACATCTCCCTTTTGAATGTGTGGGGACCTCCCTTTAAATTCGAGGTAGAAGGATGTAACTTACCATATGCACGGGCGTTCACAGTTTCCATCTTTCCACCAAATTTGGTGTCAATCGCTATAGCCATCTCCGAGAAAAATGCGTGTGACGGAGAGACAGACAGACAAACAGTAAACCGATTTTAATAAGGTTTTGTGTTTACACAAGATCTTATTAAAATCATGTGTTTACACAAAACCTTAAAAAATGTGATCGGCGTCGTCCACAACCCCATTGCAAAACACACAATCATAAGATCGGACCTTCTAAGTAAGCATGAAAACCTCCACGCCCGCTTAGAAGTTGTGTAAGGAAATTGTTAGTCTCACCATGCTTTCAAATCAGCAACGCACCTAAGTTGCCAATGTACCACACAGTTCATTTGCATCTTATCTTTTTGCCAACAGAGTTGCCACGTTGTACATTGCCGTTCTTCAAGAGCAACCAGCTTCCTTGGGCAACGAGAATCACTCCCATGATCACCGTCACGGCCAGTTTAGAAACAGTGCGATAGGCAGGCGCCACCCGCAAAACTCCCCGTCTCTAAACGCTCAAGACGCTTACGATATACTGCATTGCTAAGAAGATTAACCCATACTTATGCGCTATAGAACAGAACAGACTGCATCGTTCTCATGAGAAGACGCCGTCTCCCAATGTTTGCATTAGCCGACTTAAGGCCGAAAACTTAGCTGCAGCTTTATTCACTGCTGCTTTCGAAAAACTCATCAGCAGAACCCTTTATTTTAGTTTACCAGCTTACAATCGAAACCGCACGGGTCCTCATTCACCTCGTCCTACCTGTTACCTGTTCTCGATGTTCACCTTCGTGACGTTCCCTGCACAGAAAAAGTTCAGGGTGGCATACAGCGGGAGGTTGTCTAAACTACTTCGAACGCACTGTACTGATGGTCGCTTACCGAGGAGCAATCCAGAACTCGCCACCCGTTCACTAACGATAACAGTGATTCCGACACGAAGGTTATGACGGGAATGCTTCCCTCGCAACCTACGTGCCGGAACGTTGGAGTGAATCCGGTGTTTAAAACTTCGTCTTGTTCTCGCCCCCATTTTGAGAATTCGTTTCACTCTGGGGTCTGGGTGCTGGCTAGCTCCATTCAAGGGCCCTGGTATTGAAGTTACCCCCGAACAAGAAAAGCCCATCTGTGGCCAAGACAGCGTCCCTCAAAGCCTCAAGGCTGCGTTGAAAATCCGGCGTTGTTTCACTCGGCGCTAGATAGACGTTACCCCCTAAAGAACAGACAAAGCCACGGCCTTGGGCAAGAATCCTAAGCTGGGTGCTGTCACGAACGCAAGTTCCAGTGGCACCTAAACGGAGTGACATGAAACTGGGTCCTGGTTTCGGTACTGTTCACTGATGAGCACTAGGTCAGTTTTTATCTCTGCAGTCAATTGTGCCAGCAACTCATAAGTGATTACACTCCGGTACCTATTGATTGTAGGACGCGGAGCAGGAAGCCACCGCGAGCTTGCAGTGTGCACAATGTTCTTATCAAAAGCACCACGCTCCCTGCATAGAACGCAACCCTCATTTTCGTTGCTGGTATTCATTTTATGACTAACCTGTCTGCATTTGTGGGATGGTGCCCTCCTGGCAGGTCCCCGGCAGATTGCAGACATGTGCTTTCTCTCCCACTAGACCCTTGACCGCTTCACAGAGCGTACCTTTATTTGTTGTAATCAGGACTAATTCGACAAATGGAAGACATGGTCCGAGATTTGCGGGCTTGTTCCTTACCATTGGTCGGCTTAATAAACAGGGCTGGCCGTTAGTCCTCCTTCGTCTCCCACCTTTTCTTTTACTACTCCGCTATTCGTGTTCGCCTTAATTTTAGGCAGAAGTTTTTCTGACGGCACGGCTTATTGTTGCCTCTTGTCCTTCTTCGCTTTCTTCTTTTGAGCTCTGGACGCTTCCTATGTGAAATGTCCTTCAGATGCGCTTTCCTCCTTCCGTTTTTCTCAAGTTTTCTCTGCAATGGGCTATCTGCGATCCGTTTGGGGCTTATGGTGCTCTCAGGAGGAGAACGTGGTTGCTCTACTTTTTGTGATTTTTCTGTTGTTCTCCATGGCAATGTCGTCTGTAGTAGGAAATACAATCCAGAAGTTCTTCTACTCAATCAGTCCACGCCTTTGCTGACGTTCTTCTGGAGGAACGTATAGGCCTCATAACTGCCGAGCATTCTTGATAAGTTTTCTTCTTTGGCTTTCGAAAAAACAGCCGACTACGCTCTCAGCCGGCATTCATTTCAAGCCTCTCTCCGCAACAACAGCACTAAGTAGTACAGCCTGGGTTGCTATCTCTGTCCCAGGCACCGCATCACTTTGCGAGTCTTCTTACTGTGCGCATCACGAAGTCTCGTCGGGTATTTCAGCCCTCGATTGGTCCTTCGCGGGGCACTGTGGCGAGCGACCCATTATCATGCTTCACACAAACGAAACCAACACTTTCTAGAGCCAAGCTTACATCACCCAATGGACGTCGACAAAGAGTTACGATGGCTCTGAAGACACCCAGTGTGTCCGAAGTGTATCGGTCATTGGCAGTTCGCTTTTCACCGGGAAGCTTTCTAGAGACCACTACCTAGAGCTCAGATGTAATGACTAGCTAGGGGTCTGAACTGCTTGCTTGGGCACCTTGGAGGTGCTATTCCTAGTATCGTAAGCGACCCGCTAAGGATCGCTAACGACCCCTGAGGTATACTTACAGCAGCTATAACATTAGCTTGAGAGCTACTTTTAAAAAGTAAAAAGTAAAGGTGTTAAATACCATATTTGGCAGCTCATTTGCGACTAATTCCCAATCATGTATCAAATCTGCAGACCAAATCTTTCAGAGTTGTCAACGTTGTCCTTCACGTGTGTCTACAATTAACTTAGGTTTACTAACTATACATGGCCACCAACTGTGAGGTGCGAATTGACATAACTTTGAAATAAACAAAAACTGTCGCCAATGCATTCAATCCCATGGTCCCGATTTGCACCATAAACCTTACTGTAATTGCCTTTACTTCCACACATTCTATTGTGAAATGAGATCCTTTGGAATCCCAGAAACTTTGTATAATTCATTACATATTGCGTCAATAACAAAAGAATACAAGTTATCCTTGTAAGTCCAAAGCAAACCCCTAACCAGCATTTTCGCATCGTTTAAGAAAAACAAAATTTTACATTGAAAAGATTGATATATTTTCTTTCACATTAATTGCTGCTAAGAAATTTATACATTGGAGTTGATCCAGTCAATGTAGGCAGAAACACGAGTGTAAACTGAGGGAGCGTCAACACTTCCGCATGGAATGTATCCCCATGAAACGACTCCGATGATCTCCAACTTTCCTCCATTCTCTTGAACAAGTGGGCCACCAGAGTCACCACTGCAGGCTGAGATACCTCCACTCAATGGACCAGTGCAAATGTTGGTGTCGGCCAAAGGTGATGCTCCTGCTCCTCCCAAATGAGCTTCGCAGGCACTGTATTCAATGATGGGTTTGGTGACGGTTTGCAACAGTTTTGGCATGCTTGCAGTGCTGGTGGTCGATGTACTTCCCCAACCATAGAGGGTGGCGGATCCACTGTGGATGACTCCGCTGGCTGGCAAGGCAACGGGTTGGATGTTGTCGTTGAAATCGAAAGCCTTGCTGAGGGTGATGATACCAATATCGTATGGTCCTACATCACCTCCGTATTTTGAGTGTTGAGTTTGTTTGGAAACACTACGTGATTGAGAACCTGAGGTTCCTCCGACGTTGTGTAGACCGGCAACAGCACTTACGAGAAGTGAAGGATAGGCCAAACAATGGGCAGCAGTGAGGACGTATTTGTCAGCAATGATGGATCCACCGCAGAAATGTGATCCCAAAAATTGCAAGGAAACGATGTATGGGGCAGCGTGGGCTGGAGCTTCCTTACCTCCAACTACTCTACCGGTGAATGGAGAGTATTGGAATGATGGGAATCCATATTGGAGTTTGGTTCCAAAAGCCGTTGCAAGAACGGTTGCCAAAATAATTGCGATCTTCATGGTTGCAGATCAACTGACAATTGCACAGTTTTCCACCGTATTTATAGGGCTCCCAGCGCTATCAAATCATAAAAATTTATTTTTGGCCAGATAGTGCGGTTATAAATCTATTTTTTCATCACAAACTTTCATAATCTTTTACTTTTTTTGTATAGATCAAAGCATCAATCGATGGGCCGTTATCCAGATCAGTCTACATGATCGATATCAGGATTGTGATAATCAAATATTGTGTGCAGCCAATTATCCTCCTTCTCCGTGCGATTGTTGGCGTGAAGGTAGTTGTCATATTAGATCCGAGAAGAAAGGTGGAAATTTTGGCGTGAAACAATTTCATTAATACAACTCGTACTATTCCTAACTTACATCATGCGGAGCGAAATGCTGAAATTTTAAGGAATAAATACTCCCGAAGACATTTACTGTTAATATATGCACAGACAAGCCATACGAGGGCGAAGGGTATGTGTATTTCGGTCAGAAAAGGGATAGTGGAGGTTGAATTTGAACTCAATGTGATTAAGTATTTATCGTCTCAGTGCTTAGTTGCGACCGTCAATTTGTCCAGCGATGTTAAATTCGCAAATATAATGAATAAAAAAACCAACCGTGATGATCCCTTTTCAAATTTCGTCACAACGGCGAATCAATTTTGATACTCTGCTCATTACTAAGCAGGTATCCAGTTAGAAGCTCAAAAATACCCGCAAAGTGAAGTATATCGTTCACCAAAAGATACAGAAGTATTTAAAAATCTACAATAAGTGCGATGTTTCAATTAAAAAAAATTGGGCAGACAAGGAAAACTACTCCGTAGCGGTAGGTATTCCATCTACGTAAACTCCTTAGTCGTCCATTCACTCTCAAACTATCATCAACCTCCCTTTTCTTCTTTCGGTTTAACTGGGGTCTCTTGGAAATATACCAACCTTTGGTCTGGTCTGAATTCTATATCTAGATTCAATACGGTGGAGTTACTCTCACCCGATCATGGTGGTGGAGAGGAAAATGAAATCTCGAATGCCTCAGCAAAAGAGGGTTGAATTTCTCTCTTGTCAGGATCCCAACCGGCAAAATCTATCAAAAATTGGCTTTCCATAAGGACAAGTAGCGAAGTCTTACTACAGTTCAACAAACTAAACTTTTCCTGTCCGAAGAAAAGTAGTAAAATTTGCAGACAATAATTATTGGCATTCTGATTGGTAATTCACAAGAAGATACGTATCCATCATGTAATAAACAAGCAGAATCCAGGGAATATTTTCCATTTGATTGTAGTTTTAGTAATGATGTACTCTAATTACTCCAGATTATGACCTCCAGATATTGACCAGATTATGGGCCAAATTAAGGATTATCACAATTTTGCAGTGCTACGTATGCTTTCTACTGCATATGATGGCATAAAATGTGACGTGCTGCATCGAGACAGAATCTCAGAGGAATTTATAGCCAAAAAAGGACTCCGGTAAAGGTGATTATGCTCCAGGTTAAAGTTGCATATTTGGGCAAGCTCTTGCATGACCTCTACGTGGTGGCCTCTTGAAATGGTCTTCGGATGGACCAATTGCGAGGATCTGCCTACCTGCTAATCATATTTTAGGCAAAAGCGGTTTGGTGGAGGATGAACCGCAGTATAGCCTGGGAACCGTTCTTCCAACACAGGAAAAAGTACTAATAGGAGTCCATGCCAAGATGCGACAGCATAAGCCTAGGGCCGTGTGGCCAATGGGAGCTTCATCTTCCCGGATTACTCGTAGGGCATAGACTCAAAAAATACAAACATAACAAGCGATAGAGAACAAAGAGGAGTTGCTGTCATCCAGCCAGGAGACACTAGCCATCGAATGCAGTACAGGCGATACGAACCGTAGTTCCATTGCGCTGAGACGAACAAAAGAGACCTCCGGGAGTGACGCGGCAGACAGACGAACTATTTCCAATTAGGAAACCACTTCCGTCAAATTGGACGTAGCGAGTACAAGCTTCAGTATTCCTACCTCGAAACCGTCAACGTTGAAGGTCTCTCAAAGGACAACGCCGATAAAAATGCCGGCTACCGGAAGTCACCGAAAAAGCAGAGGTTCACTGGAGTGCGATTCAAGAACCAGTATCAGAAGCCCGTATATATTCTGAGCAAGATTCCAAGGAATAAGGAGACCGCCGCCGTCAACGAGAGGGATGAAAAAGACCGCGCTAAATAACAGGCGATTGTAGAGGAATACAACAACAAATGCCTGGCAAAACAGCAGAACGTGAAACCTTCTACCTTCGAACGCAATCAATGCCAAGATGAGGTCGAACCACAAAATAACAAGGGTTCGCCCAATAACCTCAGCAAACAATGAAACACAAGGCTGTCGTATGGAAGGTCGCGGTTCAACATTTGCAACTGGCGCAAATACATACAAAAACTACCTATTGAAAGCACCAGTGGATCTACCAGACTTAGTAGGCTTCTGGCCAAGAAATATTGGAGCCCATCATTTCCTTAAAAGACGGAAGGCAGAATCTTCTGTTGAGACCCTGGAGCTACTAATCCGTATGCACTTCCCCGAAAGCGAGTAGGAGCGTAAGTCTCCACGCCTTGCTTAGAGGGGGTGCATAGCCCCAGTCTTGTGAGATTATAAAATCGGTAATTACTGACAATAAAATCAGCTAGGCTATAAACAGCTTCTCCGCATCTGAATCTCAGGGCCCAGATGGTATAATGCCAGCCATGGTGCAGAAACAGCAAGCTATAAATTGTAAAGAGTGCAGGGATGGATGGTACCCTCAATGTTTGGGCTCGCAATGTTAGGAACCCAGAGAAGAATGAACGAGCTGACAATTGGCCAATCTCTGTTCTGCTCTTCACTGCCCTCGGTATGCTACGTGAACAAGGATTTTGTCCGGTAATGACATGATCCGATTGCAAGAGCTTTTGGGCTAGGAGAATCATATGCGTATAGGATTATAGCGATTTTCAAGGGGCACTGGCCCACAATTCGAATTGCAAAATGGAGAGGAGGAAGAAAGAGAGAAAGTCGAGTTGACGCTAGGTAAACCATTTTTCGGAGGCATCAGAGAGATTGCCAGTTGCAGGATGGCGAGATTCTATCCTTCGTAGATGCTACAAGTTGCTTTTCCATGCTGTCCTCGCTGGAAGACCTGGACCGATTCAAAGAACTATATTTCTTTAAACACCTCAACTACACACACAAGGTGTTCTTACACCCTCATCAAGTTATGGACTTTGATCAAATCGCTCGGGATGTGTGTTAGAAGAAAATAAACAGAGTCGGACAGAAGATAAACACCAGCAGAACATGTCATGAGCACTACACCCGGGGACCGAAAAAACACCAAAGAAAATACAAAAGTTAATAAAATTTATTTGCAACTACTCTTTAGTAATTTGATATGGGGTTGAACATTTTGAAGTAACTCGCTAATATAATGGATTTTTTATGTGATTAAGGTAGTTTTCGAACGAACTAAAGGGGTTGTGTTGCTAGAGTAAGCAATTTGTATAGCTGATTTCATAATTTCCAAACAGTGTGTTCTCCTTCTTAATCTTATGATAATGGGAACAAAAACTACGTTCATTTAGCTTGATATAGAATTTATTGCATTAGCTACAATTGCTTCATTTAGATATTCTTGTTGATCCAATCAACGTAAGCGGAAACGCGAGTGTAGACAGATGGAGCATCAACACTGCCGCAAGGAATGTATCCCCATGAGACAACACCGATGATTTCCAGATTACCAGAGGCATTGGCTTGAACGAATGGGCCACCAGAGTCACCACTGCAGGCAGAAACTCCTCCGGTCAATGGACCTGTGCAAATGTTGGTGTCGGCCAATGGGGAAGCTCCAGGTCCTCCCAAATGGGCTTCACAGGCACTGTATTCGATGATGGGTTTGGTGACTGTCATAAGGTTTGTTGGCATAACGGCGCTGTTGGTGTCAGAGATACTTCCCCATCCATAGAGGGTACCATATCCAGAGTGAATAGCTCCAGCCGCAGGAAGAGAAATAGCCTTGATGTTTTCATTCAAGTCGAATGCTTTGCTGAGAACAATCACACCAATATCGTATGGTCCAACATCACCTCCGTAGCTCTCGTGTTGGATTTGTTTGGAAACGCTGCGTGATTGAGATCCTGAGGTTCCCTTTACGTTATGTAAACCGGCAACAGCGCTGACGAGGAGTGAAGGATAGGCCATGCAGTGGGCAGCGGTGAGGACGTATTTATCACCAATGAGGGATCCACCACAGAAATGTGATCCCAAGAATTGAAGGGACACAATGTATGGGGCAGCGTGGGCTGGAGCTTCCTTACCTCCAACTACACGACCGGTGAAGGGTGAGCGTTGGAAGGATGGGAATCCATAACGGAGTTCCGTACCGAGAACGGCGGCAACGCACAAAGCTAAAACGAAAACAGTCTTCATTGTTGAAGATCAACTGAATTCACTCTGTCTGTTGTTGGTTTTTATAGGAAATTTAATAGTTCAATTGTGTTTTAAGTTTTGATAAGAAACTTAATCTTAAGCTACATCATAAATTTGCAGCAGAGCGAAAGCATACTTATCTAGACAGTTAACTATAAGTGGTTTATCAAGCCGGTTTGTAGTCAAAAAGATAATTTCCAAAAAGCGCCTTTGGGAAAACTATATTTTCATGTGAATGGCCGTTATACCTTTCCAGGTGATTTCCTATTCCCTTCATTATACTAGAGTTATTCACTCTGGCAACAATACCCTTAATAAATGGTAGGTATTCTGATACCAGCAGTGTTGTCATGCCAACATATCTCATTGTCTCTCTCTATGCCATTGGTAATTTTGAAACCATTGGTAGTATCTCATTGTGCATCCCCTGCGCGAGTATTGATACTTTATCTAAGTATATTGCCTATTCAATATAATTATCGTCTTTAAAATTCAAATAAAAAGTAGTTATAGGCTTCAAATACCAGTATAAGTGTAATTTCGCGGTATTTCTAGCGATTAACTTGCTTTTTTCTATTCGCTAATGATATTTATTCTTCTTTTTCTTCAACCTTCGTCCCGTTCACAAGCGGACTCGGCTCGTCATGATCGGTTTCGCCATTTGGCGCTATTAAATGCCTGATCTGGATACTATCGCGAGACTTTTAAATCCCGATCCAGTGTATCAGCCACCGTAACTTCGTAATTCTCGTCAGCAAGAATTACGTGACCATACCATCGTAGACGCCTCACTCCCAGTTTTTTTCACGTTCGGTAAAACCCCATACCGATCGCGAATATCCTCATTTCGGATGTGATTAAAACGTGTCCCGCCACTCGGCCAACGCAACATCTTCGTCCCCATTACCGCAAGATGCCGTTTATTGCCGTCGGCATTACTCGGCCAACACTCAGAACCATAGAGAGCGACAGGGCGGACGACTTTGCGGTATACTAATTATCGTTGAAAATTCCGATATTTCGGGAACTAATTGTTCCCTTCATCAGTGCTAAGCAGTCAAACAGGAGTTTTTTCCAAAGGGAATTTGAAAGACCGTCAGAATGGTTCAGAGACCTGACACAATAACGCACAGAACAAAAAACTGAGAAATTAAATCTTTTCTGCGGGTGAGAGTAACTTAGCATCGACATCATGAGAGAAACGTTAAATACAACGTAGTCGGCACTATCGAAACTCGGATTTGTTATTGCGCTTGTCTGTAACTGCATTTCTAGGTGCAGATTGCTGTAAAATCTTTAAATGGTTTTATTGATGGCACATACTACTCATCTAGGTCTGCCTTAGTAAAGAACTCCATATATGCCACCAACAATCCAATATCCTTAACGACTGGTTGGCGTCCGCCATTGCTCCCCCTAAGGCTGTGTCTGTCACTTCTTTTTTTGTCATAGATTATTTTATAGCCTTTCGGGCTGGATCATAGTCGCCTGTCCAAATTAATTGACCCGCCCACCGCAGCCTAATTAAAATTAATTGCCATATAGGCTGCGGCATGGGAGGTCCATCCTCCGATAGGGGGCCAAAAATTCACCGGACAATTTTTCTCTGGAAGGCCTTGGGCTTATATGAATATTAGGCGAAGACGGTTTTACGGTTTTTTACAGGGGTCCGACATGAAGTGGATGCGTACTTAGGACCCCGTAATCCAACTGTAATTCTATCACAACTGTAATTTTATGCCGTACAGAGAAAATCTGATCTATTGCGGAATTGTCTGGAGTGAAACCTCTTGGTAAGGGCCGGTGGTGGTTTGGACGAATGCAGCTTTCCGGCTTAGCAAGATAGATCTTTTATAGACGGTACTCAGTGGCATAACACCGCTATAGTTGCTGGACACTTTTATGGGGCAAACAAAGTCTCATTGCCAAACGTCACGCATTAATTCACTCCCGGAAACCTTGAACATAAGTTGACGAAACGTTTGGTGTAGTTAGTCGCCTCTGTATTTAACAAATTCCACTGTAATTCCATTGGCTCCTGGTGAATTATGATTATATATGTGGTTGCCACTTACCCTTTCGTGGGGTATATTGCACCAACCAAATCCACATGCCATCGTTCGCGGTTAGCTGAAATGCATTCAACGCCCCACAAGACTTCTAGAGACGTTCGCACTCTTTCCCCACTGCTCTGTGCCAAGTTCCCTTGGGGCAAACCACCCGTCGACCATCTTGCAAGAGTAAATTCCACCACATGGCGTAAACAGCAATCCAATTGTCGCCTACCCTTAATGTGTGACCTATCCAGTGCTACTTCTACCTTCCGATCACATCGCGTACAGGTACCGGATCTGTGCGCCGACGAGTTCTTTGTTCGAAATAATATTAGACTAGCGTACCACTATGACACGTTGCAAACAAGTGTTAACGAAGACTTGGAACTTTTGAGTAACGGTGCTAATCCCATATAGCAACTCAGAAACAACATTTTCAAAGAACAGTCTCAACTTGATCTTGGTGTTGAGATAACGATTTTGGGCAAGGCCCGACCAGTTCGCTGCTCTGACCATTAATGCAGATTACTTCCAACTCTATTTCTCTCTTTCCAAATCCAGAACCATTTGACCAAGCTCCATGACCCGATGAGAGAGTAAAGGAATGTCATCAGCATAGTCGAGCTGTTTGAGGATAGATCTCATAGTTCATTAAACTCATCCATGTCCTCCGGCTGAAAAACGTCACCGTTAACAAGAAAAATCAATATCGGTGACAAAATGCACAACTCGCAGACTCTACTTTGCAACTTAAAATCCTCTGAGATTTTACCTCGGTGCAGCACGTGACATATTGCGTTATCATATGTCGCTCTCATAATAGTCCTTCGTTTTTCCGGAATGGGACTCCTTCCATTCGTCGATCCGCTTCTACGATTCCGCAGTCAACTAGATCTTATGAAGCCCCTCCGGAACGTGGCCAACGGCCTATGTAGCACCCAAGCAGCTCCAAGGGTCGCCGTTACTCTCAAACAAGTTATTCCGTGTATCTGCCGTCCGATTACCAAGATAGCTTTCCCACTATCGAGAGGCAGCTGAATCATAACAAGCAGTCGATTTTGAATTTATGGGGTGGAAACTCTCCAACTCTGCGAGAAGTGGCGAACATAACACGCCATCGAACGTACGCGACCATCAGATGGTGATCCCTTTCGAGGTCGATGTCAGCGATGTTGTTTGTACAGTGTCTTTATGGCATGCTCTGCGCACGATCAATGCGCCACGAATGACGAAGCGGTATAAGCTGCAGAAATCCGCAAACCTCACACCATTATCGTTACGGTTACCAAGACCGTGTTTCGCCATGTGCGAACAAGATATTGTCAGAGCCCACCTTGGCCACCCATCTCGATCTCAATGTCACCTTTGGGAAGCTTCCCCTGAGCTGCGTATAATTGCTCGTTGAGAAACATTGGTGCATGGCGCTAATTAATTGTAATACTCATTAACCTGGACAGAAATCTTACAGTCAGAAATCTGTCAGAAACTTGTTATGTGGACCCTTGATACCATTATCGAGGAGTGTGCGCACATTCCAGAAACCAATCGTAGTCCGTTTTGAATAACAAAAGGTCTTCGAGGTGAGATCAGTCCTTATCTGAGGCTTTATGGACATTTCGGTAGCAGTAGTTTCAAAATTTGCAAGTTGCTAGCCCACAAGGTTCTATCCCTTTTTGGTTGCTTCTTACGACAAGCACGAAAACTTTGAGTGTACTCTTAAGCCCCAACTCACAGGGCTTAAGTCAATGAACGGACCGCTTCTTCCTTACTTGGAAGTGGTAGCATTTGCCCATCGTTTTCAGTTTGCAGGATCTCTAACTGGCCAATATTTTAGTTGTTGACCAGCTCGCCAAAATATTCATCCCATCACCACAATATGTTCATTTGGTCGGAAACCAGATTTTCCTCCATGTCTCGATCGGATGAGGATGGCTTCATGCTGCTGACTTGTTGCTAAAGCTTCCTGTACTTCTCGAGTTCATAGGCCTGCTGGTTTTCTCAGGTTTTCTTCCTCGATCTGCAAAGTTGCTTCTCCGCTCGACAGAGCCCGTGGCATTTTCCTACCTTTGCTGACGTTCTTTCAGATTGCTGCATTTTCCGGTACGCAGCATTCTTCTGTTCCGTTGCTAACTTAAAATCGTTACCATGAAGTTTGCGTTACCACTACGATTATTGGTAGCTTGATTAGAAGCGTTCCCGCCCCGTGTGGCACAGCTTATCAAATAATCCGTGTGATTTTGATATCACAAGTGTGATTTTGATATCACAACTGGGAAAGGCTAAGAGGGTTCCTTCCACTACTTATTAAAAGACCCTTTCCGACTCTCCTCTGTTTGGCATGAAAGTTAGCTAATGTTTCGAAATTTGCCTCCCACGTCCATGTTTTCTAAGTCAATAACAGCAGGTTTAATTTTTTGGCTGACAAGGCGATCTACTCCGATTTACTGAGCAATCACTATAATATATGGTATATATATGTGTCCTGAGCTGTGACATCTGGCTCATATTCAGGCAGGGACTCAGCTGAGCAGTTTTTAATCTGTAAAGGGAGCGCACATTCTATTAGAAAATGAGTATCGTATTCCTTTGCAGGTCCACGGTTGTGTTGTCGGTCCTAAAATCGTTTTCCGTGTAGAGTTTTCAGCTCTATTCAACCCCTAATCTGGAGGACAAATTGGCGGGGCTTATCCGGGGGCGCGAGGCTCTCCTTCATCCTTCTCGGTCTGTAGTTTTTTATTGAGAAAGAATTTCTTGTGTTCACTACGGAGATGGTGATGAGATTTGGTAGGAGAGTTGCTGACTTGGGTCCAGCAGCCGTATCACAGCTTTTGTGCTTCATCGTGAGTAACAACCCAGTTTTTGAACTTCTGACCTATATTATCCTTTGACCACCATTCCTATTAAGCATTCAGAAAATTGTCGGTTCTGGATTTCATCAAGAGACGTCTTGTTTTTCCGCATATAACTTAAAGCCATCAGACAGATAGGAATAACTTGTCGCGAAAAATGTTTAACTTTTCCGGTGACATGTTTCTTTTTCGATTATATCTGTAAAGGTGCCATCACGCTGATTTATTCCATGTACAGAACACAATTTCCTCGAAGTACGTCAAGTACGAACTTGTAAGCTGAAGCCCACTCAAGTACGAAAACGGCAATGAAAACTAACAAATGAACTGTGCAGAAGTAGTCGATAAGGGCGCTCCACATTTCACTTTAGGAGACCCGAGGGTTACCACAATATTGGGTTTTCGACAAGTTTCTTAAGCGTTTGCTGTCGTTATTTCACGAAAAGCTTTATCCTCGCAGCCCTATAGGATGACCTGACCGTATATCGCTTAATCGAATTGTTATCATTTAGTAAAGCTATCCACGATCATTTCGTGAACTTCTGCTACATCTTTGGCACAATAGCATCGTAAGTAAACTAGGAAACTTTTGAGCAAACACTAGACCTACAAGGAATGCAGGATCTCATCACGCCTCAAATGATATTTGAATGCACGATGGTGTTCTCTTGTGTAGGACTATACTTACGTGCAGGGTGAACTGGCTCTCACTGGTTCTCACATTGTTCTGATTCCGAGTGATAACTTTTTCCTTGTGGCTGTCAAAAGTCCATATCAGGGATCACCCTGATCTCCCAGCATGTTCGATTTACAACCTTTTGTCTGGAAATATCTAGAATACACTCTCCGTATATCTAAACTTTCCCACGACATTCATTTAAGGTCATTTAATTCTACTTACAGTTAATTGTCTGGTCTCCCCGCTAAATTTATGATGCAGCTTAAGATTAAGTTTCTTATCAAAACTTAAAACACAATTGAACTATTAAATTTCCTATAAAAACCAACAACAGACAGAGTGAATTCAGTTGATCTTCAACAATGAAGACTGTTTTCGTTTTAGCTTTGTGCGTTGCCGCCGTTCTCGGTACGGAACTCCGTTATGGATTCCCATCCTTCCAACGCTCACCCTTCACCGGTCGTGTAGTTGGCGGTAAGGAAGCTCCAGCCCACGCTGCCCCATACATTGTGTCCCTTCAATTCTTGGGATCACATTTCTGTGGTGGATCCCTCATTGGTGATAAATACGTCCTCACCGCTGCCCACTGCATGGCCTATCCTTCACTCCTCGTCAGCGCTGTTGCCGGTTTACATAACGTCAAGGGAACCTCAGGATCTCAATCACGCAGCGTTTCCAAACAAATCCAACACGAGAGCTACGGAGGTGATGTTGGACCATACGATATTGGTGTGATTGTTCTCAGCAAAGCATTCGACTTGAATGAAAACATCAAGGCTATTTCTCTTCCTGCGGCTGGAACTATTCACTCTGGATATGGTACCCTCTATGGATGGGGAAGTATCTCTGACACCAACAGCGCCGTTATGCCAACAAACCTTATGACAGTCACCAAACCCATCATCGAATACAGTGCCTGTGAAGCCCATTTGGGAGGACCTGGAGCTTCCCCATTGGCTGACACCAACATTTGCACAGGTCCATTGACCGGAGGAGTTTCTGCCTGCAGTGGTGACTCTGGTGGCCCATTCGTTCAAGCCAATGCCTCTGGTAATCTGGAAATCATCGGTGTTGTCTCATGGGGATACATTCCTTGCGGCAGTGTTGATGCTCCATCTGTCTACACTCGCGTTTCCGCTTACGTTGATTGGATCAACAAGAACATCTAAATTAAGCAGTTCCTATTAATGGAATAAATAAAATACCAACTGCAAAATTGTTTATTTATATCAACTATCTTCTAATTTATTCCTCAGAGGAAATTTACTCCAAAATTGAGGCATTTATTTACACAATAAGTAGTGGATTGCATAATGTTTGAATTCACGCAAAAGTCTAGTGAAGTTTTTTGACAACGTATGGTATATCAGAAAGGAAGATTTCAGCTGGAATGGGGGTTATCGAAATTTATCTTAATTTTGTATTATTAGCGGCACAAAAAACTGATAGCTGACAATCTCGCATCTTTAAAATTTGGCATTTTTTCCTCTACTTAGCAAATGCTCTGATATCAAGCGCGCACTTTGCATTTTGGAAGTTATTCTGATAATAATATTTTAATCATCTTTGGAAGTTCTTTTGAATGTTATTAAGGATTTGTCGGGAACATACATCTCTACACAGGGGTACGAATGTTAATATTTGAAATTGAAAATTTGCTTTTTTTGATGAAGCATGAGAAACTCACAAAGCATATCTTTCCTTATTAACATTCTTTCCCCATTTAATTTGTAATGCTTCATTTTAATCACACTCAATGATTTGCAGGTGATAACACCACAGTACGGCGATGAAAACTAAAGCGTATGCTAGCATGTATGACCCAACCGCTTCATTTTTTAGGTATCTAATTCTTAAAGCATGTTTTTAGCAGTTCTGTACATAATATCAGCTTAATTCAGCTTGACTCCTCGTGAACGACGGCATTTTTTTTTTGTTTATGGATGGAGGTGGAAATCTTAGAAAGACGCTTCTGCGCCAGGTTGCAGCAGTGTGTGGGATTCACTCCCACTAAAACCATCCCCCTCTTCCGACCCTCCCCGCGTGACCACCGTTAAGTATTACTTCGCGGGGGAGACTCTGGTTCGCTATACCAGCTCGTCCATGTCACGTCTCTGTCGCGCCGCCTTCCGAGCTCGATCCAACTCCAGGAGTTTTGTCTGCACCACGGCTACTTGTGATTTTGTGATTTTGTGATTTTTTCTACCACTCTTTTAAGGTGTTCTGTGAAACTAAAATCTTCATCGAGTCTGTCTCTCTGTCTGTCTGTCGTTTTTTCTGCAGTTAGAAGGTAAAAAGATTGATAACCTACCGCTGGCTCCTGCCATACATGGGAGACTGTTACTCACTCACTAAGTGGCGCCATTTTATGTTGAGTTTAAGGAGGGCTGCCCATATATGTGAAAGGAAGTTATGCAATTTTTTTTTCACACAATATGGTCATGAGGGTATCAAATGAAATGCCTCGATTAGTTCTTTTCGAAACTGATCTTATTTCTGATGGGTGAAACATTGGGAAATGAAGGCGCAAAATGTATGCTCCGGAAAGTGTAGGGCTTGTTCGCAGAACCTATCCAACCGAAAAATCTGAAAAAATGACAATGGCGCACCCGTACAAATGAAAATAATAATTATATATTACCACATTCTAGAAATTTACCCGAAAATCCGCCTTAAATTCGTCTAGAAGTACCAAATTTGGTATCATCATAAGTAAGAATATAATACATAATTTGGAAAGAATTATGAACAAAGTTATAGAAGGTCAAAATTTTGAATTTTACGTGAATTTATCTATAACGTCATCATCATATTAAGTGAACTCATATGAACGGCGTTGTATTCCGACTTGTCTATATGATAAAATGCTTTCCTAACTATTCAAAATTTATATCCAGACGTATTTTCGTGAAGAAATATTTTTTAAATGACTGGAAAAGTGCTTGATGTCAATTTGCGGGTAATTTGGAAGCAAATGTTTATTTAATGGGTAGTATGTGAGTTATAAATTATCTGTGTTTATCAATCTTTTAAAATAGGTCCCTAAATGTGCCCAGTACTTGAATATTCATCCTAGAATAAGAACTAATGCCAAAAAGTTCGTCAGAAAACGCAAAATAGGTTTTGTCGCGAATAACCCCTTTTTCTCGCAATTAAATTAATTTCATCAGCCTTTTATATTGTAAAATATTAGAAAAAAGGGGAAATATACATAAAAATAGCAACTATATTAAATATATATTAAATATATGTATATCACAAAATTTTCAAAAAACGAGTTGCACCAATATCAATCATACCCCGAGGTATGGAGTTCTTGGTGTGTTTGGCATGAAAGGCAATCAAAGAAGATAAATGCAATTGCTGGCATGGCCCAACAATGCCAAGTATAGTATCTAAAACAGAAGAACCTCATTGTAAATCGATAAAGATGAGTCAATAACGCGAAGCTTGAACGGATTTATTAAAAATTAGGACATACATTTTAATGAGACGGTATGGTCCACGGGTCCTAAATCTGTTTCCAGTAGCAAAACTGGCCCCGAAATTGCTTCGAACCTTTCAGAAATTTATTTCAATGATGCCTACAATGGTATGCAAGGTCTGAATCAACTTGGTGTTACTATGGCTTTATATTATAAGCTGGAGAAGCCGATTTCAGCATGTATTTCACCAAGGCAGAATAAGGGGTCCGATTAGCTCACTCGTTAGGCTGTCGTACGGTAGGTCGCGGTTCAAATCTCATTGATGGCAGTGGTACTTGTATAATGATATGACGGCGGATACCAGTCTGACTGGTATGCTGACCACATTGCCTCCTACAGGTTACTGCAATCCTGTACTGTGCGGTTACGGTCTTGAATGGAGTGCTCTAACATACTTCAAGGTCGTGATCCAATTGGATGGTCGCCAAGGGTTAATATTTTTATTAACAATAAGAAGCATAAGGATGTTTCTTTGGAAAACCTACTGAATGGCCAAGCCATTTGTTTTACAAACAAAACCTTAAAAAACAAATCTAAACAATATTAATTCGCTTTTTTTCTTTAAATCGTGAAAAAGTATATGTGGCGCCAATGTTAATCATAGTAATGACAATTAGCCTGAACAATAAGATTTGTATAACAGTAGGGCGAATATTTAGTTAGGATAATTATTAACAGATGCCTATAATGCTAATAAGGAGATCTTGTCAAAGGCGGAAATTAGTTTTCTAGCAAAGTGTTCACATGTCTTTCTGCAATGGGCCGAAAGTCCGCACACGGAGTCAGTATAGTTCGAGAATTAGAACAGATCGCGTGGGTTATGAATACGCCACGAATTGTACCAGTTGAAGAAATTGTTTTATAATTAATTGTGCAGTACATACATGTATACATGTATAAGGTAATGTAATAAAATAATGTAAAATAAACGCTTAAGTTATAGAAAGGGTTTTTATCTAGTGCTACGCAATCCAATGATACAAATCTACCTAAAGCACATAACGAATGATGAGTCTGAGTAAAGCAGCGTAAAAGCGTCTTTAATGCATATTAAAAATTTACTGCGAACCTCCCTTAAGTTCATCCTAGATCCGTAAAAAATGCGATAATGTAGGAATCAATATGAAGCAACCTGCTGGAAAGTTTGGTGGAAATCTCAATAAAGTCAACAAAATTATAATAAGTCAAAGTTGCCTCTTTCGCATCTAGTAACTACTTCGTAAGAGAAAATGCCAATACTACATCGAATTGAATAGCTATATGTAAGCGGAACCATCATGTACCCAAACATTCTTACTTAAAAAATCGACGAAATCTTTCATGCCTGAAGCGCCGCGCTTTCAGTATTCTACTTTTCTTTTTTTTTTATAATTGGAAGGTAAAAAGGTTCGGAAACTACTGATGGCTACTACCAGACAATTACGTGTACTACATCTTCTCATCGTATTCTCTCTATGGGACTACTATAAATCAGTTCTTACCTGCGGTTCATTGTGGTACTTTCTCTTTCACATTTTCTTCGCGATTCTTTCTGCCTAAATTGTTGATGAATAGCCTCCAGCTCCACTACAACTTGATTCTAAGCCCCAGTTGATCAACGTGAGCTTGATGAGTTCCTCTGTCTACGATAGCCTCTAATCTTGATCGATGCGCAGTAAACCTGGGGCTATTAAACACAATATACTCCACATAGTGGGCGTTACCACATCTTAGGCAATGGTACTGAATAAATCGCATAAGCACGGTAACCTCCATGGCCATTAGCCTAGTCTTAGCTCGTAGTTTAATTTCCCATCGTCCAATCCATCTTGGAATGTCCGGGGACGTTTGTGACTCATCCCATTTCTTTGCCATTCTACGATAGATTCCTACCGTGGCCGTTGCCATCGAAACACGCTACACTATCCAATTTGTCCCTGAGACGCCGACCTTCATTCGTCAATAAGTCCATGCTCTCCTGCTAGTATTATATACTCGTATATACTGTTCCATAGGCATTACGTGTTCGCGATGCCGACAACAATACATACAATGTATTTCGAGCTTGGAATTTGACTAGTGCCTTGATGATTTCGATTCCAGTTTGCAGCTCTGATACTTCATTTTCACCGAATATCTTTGCTGCATTTAGAACTTCTTTATCTACTGCGCCCATGTCAAACATACAAATTGGTCGGTTTGCAGACGGAAACTCCGTGTCTCCTTTCCTTTTGCCGACCAGAGCAACCCTCACCACCTTCCAAAGACAATGAAAAATACACTCCTTCAGGCAACGTTGAAGGCGCCGAACAGTAGTTCTGGCCGATAGTGGAACCCCGATTTACATACTTCTACCAGGATACCAGCAGCATCTGGCACCTTTTATTTTTCATAGTGGGAACTGCCTCTCAGAGCTTTTTCCGTGGTGAAAAATGGACAGTCCTGATGCCCTCCACGCTGTTGCAATCGAGTACAGAATCTTTAGCAAATAATGCTCGTACAATCTAATTTATCTTGGAACTAAGCAAGTACCAAGTACGCACGGTTTTCGCAGAGCTCAATTTCTCAGTGACAATGTTTATAACCGCACCCGCACCGATCCCCCATTTACCTTGTTGACTAAGTTCTGCCAGCCGCGACATTCCACATGAGGGGGAGCACCGGATTGATGTACACCGGCACGTAGCGTCAATCGCATCGAGCGCGATAAAGAGATGGTCACTTGCTGAGAAGTCTGTGGCGCGGCAGGATTCGCGGCATTCGAAACTTATTTTGAATGTTGCGAATACCAGCGGACAGATGACGTCACCGGCGCTCTCCACTCAGTTTAGACCTCGCTACAGGAGTGAAGAGCAGAGTGCCATGTAGGTGACGACAGATGTCATATTGAAAAAAATGAGGGTAAAGCTGAAAAATGAAAGAAAAACTACCAACTCCTCGTCTGATTAGATTTTAATGCGCTGCTACATAGTTGTTGTTGTTTTATCATTTTTATTATTATTATAAAAATAAAGTAACGTAGTTTCGCATTCGTACGTTAGATCATAGAGAAGATAAAAATAAAAAAGTGTTTAAAACGTTAATAACAAGTCTTCCAGAACTCCCCATTCGCAACTGATGGTTGTGTTAAAAATGCTGCCGAAGGATTGCCGTGGATCCGATGTTTAAAGCTTTGAGGCCTGTTCTCGCCGCCATTTCCAGTATCCGTTTCCCTCTGGTAGCTGGGCATGCCCAATTCAAATGCTTTAGTATTGAAACCAAACCCTTCGAGGATCCGTCTTTCCTGCCCAAAACGGTGTCCTCCAAAAAATCAAGCCAGCATTGAAAGTATGGCATCGTCTAACTCGAGATTTGATAAACGCTAAAAACCTTATCGCTAAGCACAAAATCCAGATAAAGCCATCCACCCGCCCTGAACGGCAACCCGAAGTATATGGCAGAGCTGTGGCAGCATCTGATGAGTTAGCTCTGCCCTGCACGAAACCGGAATACATATATTTTGCAACTTTGGTCCAACTTGGATTTCCAACTGGTCCGGTCCGTCATTAAATGGATGGCGAACTTAGGAATCCCTCAAATCTTAAAGAAAATTTTAGTTTAGCCTCGATCGGCTGAGTCCTAAATTTTATAAGGCGGTTTTGTCTTCATTAGTATTCATAAGCATGCCGTGTTTTTGAATTAATATATGGGTGGAAATGCCAACTTGTAAGCACTTCGGTTACGCTGCTCCCAAGGCAGAGGTGAGGCAGCATTTGATGAGTTGCCTCTGCCCTGGATGAAACTGGAAGTCATACAACTCTAACACTTGGTGGGGTTTATCCACATTCGTACATTAGGTAATACCCATCCAATTTTAATTTTCACACTGTTAAGCGGTTTCCTCGCATATTGCTCGCAGCTTCCACCATAGTGAATTTTTAACTTTGAAAATTCGCAACTTATTCGGACATTGGTTATCCCTTGCATTTCACGCTTGATTTTCTGCGATCAACTCAAGATCTCGATTTTCACGAGAACACAGGCTCTAGAAACCAGAGCTTTCTCTACCAGTAGCCCCATAACTAATTCTAAGGTCTAATTCAAGGCGGCAACCCATCGTTTTCCGTATTAAAAACACTTCTGAGCAACTGTTTCCGGGATTGACCTTATAGCGGATCTCGCTGAGAACGCCCACAAATATCTCTTCCATGAGCTTCTAATGAGCAAAGCCGACAATCGTACTTGATCTGGTGATCCACTATTCGTAACCAGATGGGCGTGACGCGTTCTTTTCTTCTGTCCTTATTGGCTTCTTTGTTTGAGCTATGAAGACTACTTCAATGAAGTCTCCTGTCTGACTGTCCGTGATCCATTGGGCGCTTACGGTATTCTCAAAGAGAAACGGGCTTGTTTCCGCTTTCCTGCTGTCTACCTGTAAAAAGAAATGCCAGCCCATTTCTCACACCTTACGCCTAGGTTTATCTTGAGGGAGACCACTTGCGCTCCACTATAGCCTCGCCTTTCCTGATAATCCTTTTCTCTTCGATTCTAGCAAGGACAGTCCATTGCGCTCCCTCTCGGCTTACGTCCGAATCCATCTGCTCAGCTTCCGGGACTTTCCCTGGGATTTCTTTCGGGAGAATTTCTGAAATACGGAAAGAACCAGTTTTTCGTTTTATTTCAGTAGTCCATAGTATACAGTAAAATCATTTTCCCAGTAAAGCCGATAAAGATATAATCTCCAGACAATATACCCTAGGGAAATAAAAGGTTATGTGGCAGAAATTCCTAAACATGTAATCGAAATATGACAAGATATATTAGACATATGTTCTATATACTAACTTAAAAAAAATATCGTTTTCCGCACAAGCAACAATCGAGTTCAATTAAATTGTCGTTATTGCTAGATCCGATAAAAATCTTGAGTCACCTTAAATCCGGGCTGCATTACTGGTAATTGAAGATTTGACTTTCCAAACCTAGAGTAGATAAGAGCAAACTTTCCCATAACGATAATTTTGTCTTACTTATGAAATTAAAAACCATTTCATTCATACTTAGGTCACTTTTTCAATTTTCTTTAAATATCTGGAATTCCCTTTCCAGGCAGTCCAAATGGACAATTACGATAATAAAAGTCGAATGACAGCATTTAATCTCACCGCTTTTTCAATTAGTCCTTTTGCGTACTGTAATATCGTCTAGTCAAAGGTTTAAAATGTCCAGCGTGCCAGTTTCATATCAAATGACTTGTGGATTGTATCAGTGATAAGCATTGCAAGTAGAAGGATTAAGATATGCCAATCAGTCAATTTAAATCAATTAATTATTTTTAAGTGGAAATAATTACCTTAAACCATTATTATTTATATATCCCTGTATAGTTCTTATCTTTCGCTTGGATTAAGATGTCTCTTCTATGAAAATGGAAAGATAGTAGGTTGATATGTTTGCTCCACTAATTCAATCGTACCTCTGGGTTTTTACTAATTTTGATAAGAGCAACACCAAACAATTAGGAAAAATAAACAGAAAGTACTTGGGATAAAGTAATCTTGATAAATAGCTAAAAACAAAAACATTGCTCTAGACCTTTTGCTGTGTAAATTGTGATTACAGAAATCTAAGATAATGTCCATCCATAAACTTCCATACCATTCACCTTTTCTTATTTGCAAGGTTGAGGTCCGAACCAACGAATTCGGTCGCATTCATCAAAAGTTCTGAAACTAATCAGCCTTAGTTTGCATTCAGAGGGAAAATTGTAATTATTTTGGATGAATATTAGTCACACAGCAAGATTCACTGCAGCTAACTCTATTGCGAAAAGAAATATGAATATTTCTGTAGAAAATTCTAGATACAACCTGATAGGGGCAGAAATACTTATTGCATGTTAGGATTGGTATTTGCAGAAATAGTTCAGTAACACCCTTCATTCTTGATGGATTCAAAAGTCCAGAAAAAAAAACTGTTCAAAGATCCGTTCATATTTCTAAACTAAACGTTGCCAACCAATGCGAACTGGAAAACACAAATGAGAATTTCTATCAACTAAGCCACAAATTTTTCGAATTTTACAAGCATCCCTACCGCTACGAACAAATACTTATTATATTAATATGATTGGATTTGCTCAACTCACCATAGTTACCATCTGAAGTAGGGTATACCACTTGCGCGTTTTCTACCAATGGATCATCTTCACCCACACGGATGAGGTGACCTGTCCATCGTTGCCTATATAACCGGATTTTATCCACGACCAAGCTGTGATATCGTTCATAAATTTTACCATGTAGAGCGCCAAAAATCTCAAACGCAGCTAAGAATTCTCAATTTTCTCAGAATATCTGAAGACTGCCACGATCATTGTCTTATACAGTAAAAGCTTTGACCCTGTGGTGAATAGAGAAATAGTTTTTGTGAGCTGAAAACTTTATTGGCAGCCAACAACTGTGCGTGGATTTCGTCATCATAGCGTTTGTAATTTCTGATTTTCGTCATCACCAGAAACGAGGAATTTTCAAAGGGTTCAGAGTTGGAGTGCCGTATCTTCATTCCAATGAGCCAGTGCTATTTGATGTTATATACAGTTAAATATAAATAAATAAATTTTTAAATTTATTCACCAAGTGTAGTGTATTTATTCAAGTGTAGCAGTCTTCTCAGAAACATCTGAAAAATCCGTAAAAAAAATCGGAAAGCCGAAAGCTTAACGCTTCAGGTATAAAAGGTTTTGTGTTTCCCTATGTGAGGAGCATAACGCAGTTCTCCATTGGCTAATAACGTTGCCTCGAGATATTTAAATCACTCAGTTCTCTCTATGCAGTAACCCGCCCAGAACTGAGCGCTTTAAACATCTCGGGTCAGTGCTGTCAGCCAATGGAAAACTGCGTAATGAAATTGCTTCACGCATTAACGAAACGTGGATGAAGTGGCAGTCCACAGCTGGTGTTCTTTGTGATCGACGGATCAGCGAACGTCTCGAATCCAAAATGTACCGCAATGTCGTCCCTCTATGGTTCTGAGTGTTGGCCGAGTGATGCCGACGGCAATGAACGGCATCTTGCGGTAATGGAGACGAAGATATTGCATTGCACTGGTGGAGTGGCACGTTTTAATTACATCCGAAATGAGAATATCCGCGATCGATATGGGGTTGCACCGATCGTGGAAAAACTGCGAGAGAGGCGTTTTCGATGGTATGGTCACGTAATTCGCACTAACGAGAATTCACTTGCCAATATTGGTCTGAACATCAAGTCAATGATAAACGACCAAAATACCGGCCGAAACAAGAGTGGCTTTATACGCTGGATGAGGATTTAAAAACCTCGCGATTACATCCAGATCTGGCATTTAATAAAATAAAATGGAGAAACCGATCACTACGAGCCGACCCCAATTCTGAACGGGAAAAAGGCAGAAGAGAAAGAAGAAGAAGTGTGGAGCGACGAGTGCATGGTAGCTGCGTGTTACGTAACTAAAAATTCCATTGCCTTCTATTTTTTAGAAAGCAATTTAAATAAATCATTTGATGGAAAGCCCTGTATTCATAATAGTCAACCTCATATGCTTCGTACTCTGAGTTTAATGTTATTAGAAAATGCGAAGAATTTTATCTACAACAGATAGTAACAAGTCGGGAAATCGGGAGCTGAACGCTTCAGGTTTGAAAGGCTGTGTGTATTTCTTATATAAAGGCATTAATATTATCTGAGAATATCCAAGTGACAACTTTGATCTATTATACCTTTGTTAGTAATAGTGCGATTTCAAGAAAACTTGGTAGAATCATGTTCTATGTTATAGTCTATATTACTGCAGGTGCTAAGGTGAACTTAAAGAGGGTTTTCCTGCCAATTACTAAAAATTATAATAATATACCCTTACTGACTTTGTTTGAAAGGATATCGGTATGAAGGGTATTTTGGAGCCTAGTCACCATATAGTGACAGCTTAAAGATTTTTTCAGATTTTTTGGATAGGTAGTTTCAGAGAATTGGCCCGTTAAAGAAATGATCACTTTCAAACCCCCGCACTCCCCACATTTCCAACAAATGTTAAAACTAGGATCGGCTTCGAAAAGTACTAATTGAGACTTATCATTTGATATCCCACATGATTATGTTTGATGAAAAAAAGGTAACACCTCTCTGTACCACCTCTCTAAAAGGATGTACATAACTCGCTGTATGCGTGAGCGTTCACAGTTTCCACCTTTCTACTGAATTTGGTGTTAATTGCTATAACCGTCTCCGAGAAAAATCCGTATGATGGACAAAGGGACAAACAGACAGACAGTAAACCGATTTCAATAAGGTTTTGTTTGACACCAAACCTTAAAAAGGGATTCTTCATGAATTTTTTTTTAATATTTCATTCGAATGTTAATTATTCTCGTTGATTATGACGTCAGCATCTTATTTGTATGGCTTACGGCTTAAAATTCGCAAGAAATTGATAAATTTGAACTGCTATAACTTTGACAATAAAACTTGGCATGTGTATGCACAAGACTGTCCGCTATGCCGATGCAAATTAGTACTCCCAGGATGAATTTAACGAGGGCTTTCCAGTCAATTTCTAAAAGTTGGTAATATACTATTAGTAAGTTTATTAAAGCAGGTATCGAAATGGAACATATTTTGAGACCTAGATTTCATCTAGGCGCACCTTCCTGATGTTTTTTCGGATTTTTGGGTTGGGCAGTTTCCAAAAATGAGTCTTGCCTCACTTTAAGTGTGTACATTTTGACTCCTTACTCGCGCACTTTGCAATTCACGTCAAAACTAATATCAAATTCGGAAAGTACTAATTGTGACCTTTCATTTGATACTCCACATGACTATATTCGATGAAAAAAAAATGTTATATCCCCCCTTTACATATATGGGGAGCCCCCTTTTAAACTCCACCTAAATTTCTGTCGCTCACTGTATGGGTGGAATTTCATAGTTCCCATATGGCCACCAAATTTCACTCGGATCGGTTTAACAGTTTTGGAGAAAAGTGCGTGGGACAGATTGACAAACAGACAGTGAATCGGTTTTAAGAAAGTTTTGTTTTACACGAAACCTTAAAAATTAAGATGACGCACCCATGTAAAATCTAGGCCCTAATCCGATAGTGATAGTATATTTATATATTTTATAAGTTTATCCAAAAGCTCTCTTTGAATTGATTATGAAAGTACGAAACTTGGCATAAGCATCAACGACAATACAGGGTGGTTTGACGTAGATCCTTCTATTACTATATAATTGGTTGCAGTTCACCCTTTGATGGACCAATGGGCCATTGTTTATAGTTTCCCAAAATGCGCTTCAAGAACCCCCAGGCCCCTCTGAGAACCCTACACTTCTCCTCGACTGTTCTGCACCAAGTGCTCCTGGGGAGACCCATTTGTCGTTCATCTTGAGTGAGAAAATGGCTTTACATGACGTTTCCAGCCATGGAATTGTCGTGTAACCTATCCATTGCGCTGGCATACCAACAACGAAGTTCTTCGTTCGAAATAGTGTCAGACCAGAGTACCCGAATGATACATCGTAGGCAGGTGTTGACGAAGGCTTGCGCTACTTCCGCATAGCAACACAGAAAAATATGAGAACAGTCTCTACTCGATCTCGGTGTTGGGGTAACTGAATCATCAAGGCAGATCTATAGCTGTTATTGCATCACGCGACATCAAGATTTACAAATTGAACATTGGCACTGGACACTCTAGAAATACAGATTGAACATCGCCTACCCATTAATTAGTAATTAATGACATCAACACATTTGAGGTTTGTAAGGTGATGGTTCATTGAAGTCCTCCGGAAAAGGTAGCATCAAGAACCATAAAAAACTCCGCCCTCTGAGATTTTGCCTCTATGCAATACGCTATACTTCCCACACCTTTCCCCGCATTAGAAAATAACTATATGTTTTTTGACACCGAAATAGTAGTTTTGCCTGGCCAATTACCAAAAGTTGAGTTTTCACACGACAAAGAAGAAAACGCGGTGATTCGCTGACACTTCATGTGACGTCACGGTGCGAGCAAATTGATTCGCATTTACGTAAAAGCATATGGTTCAACGATTGTTACTTTTCACTTTTGAAGTAAACAATCAGGTTTTTCTGGGTGGGTAATTTTTGCGTGAAAGGACAATCCTTCAATTTACCTTACGTTTCGACAGCAATGCTGGCAAACTGTACAGCAACTCCTAGCTGGTAGAACGTCCCCGAAATGAAAGCTGTTAAAATTGAAAGTTCAATATGTTGTTTACCGGATGTTAATTATCCTAAGTAAGATTGCTTCAACATATTTTTCATTTTAAAAGTGTGAGAAATTAAATTAATGCAAATCTTCGCCATATTGTTATATAATTAATTCACATGTATCAGTGTAATAGCAGACAATGCAGTGGGGAAAGTGCAGTTAATGCGTAAGGATAATGTTTTCATGGCTTTGGCGGAAATAATGCCCGAATACAGCTGCGCAAGAAATTTCACTTGCATCTTTACCTGGGCGGCGATAAAACGTACTTTTCTGAAAAATTTACAGGCCGCACAGGCCGGATTCGAACCTTGGGCCGGTTGAATATTTGTGGTATTTCTTCCCCTATAACTGCTTTGAATTTGAAAAATATTGACACGAAAATTCTAACGGAGTCATATATTATCAATTAAGATTGAAGTTAAAGTTAAGTTTTTTTGGCAGTGGGGTAGGTGAATGCATTTACGCACAGAGTGTTGAACTCCCGCAACAGTACCCTGTCGGACTACCAACTAAACACCTTCCTGTTATCAGAGAACTAGCCTGGAACCGTTTGACATATTACTTCGGGCAGTCCCTCCCGCTCTCCCGGCTTTGGAAGCCTTCAAGTCAGGAAACTCCTTTCACCAACGGGGGGGAGGGGAGTTGTCAGTTCAAGGAACTGACCTGCGCCGGTCGAGTTCAATCTTCTTCGCAATAAGAAAAGCCCGAACATTCCAGCCTGCGTTACTCCTACAAGGAGATGCCTTCTGCACGATCCTGATTGAATCCTACGACTATTTGACATACTTTAGATATATATAAACAAGTATCGCAAGCTGGCGCTTCAGGTATAAAGGATTTGTGTTCTTCTTATGTGAGTTTCTATGCACAGTTTTCCATTCGTATATGGCTAAAAACCGAGAATATTAATTCATATTTTTCCAAACGACAAGAAATGCGTAATATGTCTACAGACGTAGATATTATGCTCACCCTGAACAAACAAACATTGCCTATTACCAAATAACATACTTATATATGCACGTATATAAATTGATCGTACATATGTTTCCGATTCAGTTCGTGCACAAAAGGATACATATGTATATATGAAGTGTGTATATTGAATACCGCTGGTTTAATGTACAAATATATCTATCTGAATTAGGCACTACCCAAAGCTTCATTTACATATACATACCATATAAATACATACATATATCTGTCTGGAGTAATCGATATTGATATATAAATGATTAAAAAACTAAAACGAAATGTTTCCCTGAGACCTCCCATTCACGTGAACTCAGTTCGTCGTGGTTTCACGGAATTGATATGTTATGATGACGTCATACACGTTTTAGAATGCACGAAATTCACACAAAATGTACAAGTTTTACCTTCTATAACTTTGTTAATAATAGTTGGATTTTATTCAAGCTGCCCAAGGTTATGCCTTATGTTATCCCTTATGCAAGTGCCAAATTTTATAATTCCAGCGTGAACTTAAGGGGGGTTTCCGGCTAAATTTCTAAAATATGCTATTACTAACTTTATTTGTGCAGATATTGCAGCGGGATCGATTTTAAAATTTTTGGTTGAATAGCCTCTGAGAACGAGACCTGCTACACTTTTTAGGAGTCATATTTTGAGCCACCACTCTTCTATGCTTCACCCGATATTAAATATAGGACCAATTTCGAAAAGTACTAATTGAGCCCTTTCAGTTAATACCCCAAATGGCCACATTCTGTGAAAAACAAATGTATGGGGAGCCCCCTTAGGCTTAACACAAAATAGCGCCACTTACTGTATGTAAAGGGACCACTTGCTCTCACCAATTTTCGTGACAATCGGTCTAGCCGTTTCCGAATAAATCGGGTGTGACAGACAGACAAATAGCCTTCAATGCTGCAAAATAGAGCAAAACATTGCGGGTTTAGCCAAATTGGGCGCTCCCAAATACCTGGTGCACATAGTCATAGAATTCCTCCGGGAGAGACAATTATGTTGCGATTCGGACGATGGACCTAAGACATATGGAACAACCTGCGGGATTCCACAAGGATCAGCCCTCGGTCGTCTCCTGTGGATAATAATGTATGCTGGAATTTTAAAGTTGCAACTGCCCAAAGGAGTGACCATCATTGGCTTCGCAGACTACATCGAAGTGAATATCGTGGCACAAGATATTGAGGAGATAGAGATTCGCATGAATTTTTGAAATAAAGTCTTGGCTAGTAGACGCTGATCTGACGCTCGCGGAGCCTAAAACCGAAGTAGTTTTGGTCACCAAGCGAAGGAAGCATACGTCGATAAAGATCCGAATTGGTGAACACATAATACATTCGCAACCAGCGCTTAAATATCTAGGAGTAATAGTTGATCGAAGGCTAAAATTCAAACCTCATCTTGAGAATTTAGCAACCAAGGCTTTCGGGGTTGCTACATTCTTGGCAAGAATGTTACCAAATATAGGTAGTCCTAGGCAAAGCCGTCAACTCCGTATCTCGAGAGTTGTTAGCTCCATCTTGCTTTATGCAGCTCTAGTCTGGGCATCGGCACTAAAGCTAGAAGCAAATAAAAGGAAAATCGCAGCCCCATATCGATTGAGTGCATTGCGAACGTCGTGCGCTTATCGTACAACATCAGACGAAGCAGAATGTGTGACAGCGGCATGGTCCCCAGCGACATCTTGGCAAACGAGGGTCGACGCCTCTATGAACCACCATATGCAATCGGCGAGTCCTATACCTATCGTCGGCAATTAGCATGAAGTGAATTTATTTTGCATTGGCAAAAAAGATGGGATGATTCATCTAAAGGACGCTGGACAAACAAGATTATTCCAGACGTCTCAAAAAGGATCACTCGAAGGCACGGTGAAGTTAGCTATGACCTAACTCAATTCCTAAACGGACCCGGAGAATACCGTTCATACCTTTATCGCTTCCGGCATGACGACTCCCCATATTGCCCGACATGCGAGATGATTCCGGAGGAGCATGTTGCTTTTAACTGCCCGAGGTTCGCTGCACACGGAGCGAATGCGGAAATTAAAGCGGGACGTGGTTGTCACCAGAGAATATCGTGGATGAAATGATAGCCTGTGAAAAAACGTGGAGGGCGGTAGAAAAATTCATGAAGGCGATCCACAATCTGGAAGAAGGAGGAGTTTCGGAGGAAAGTAGCAAACGACACGAGCAGCAGTTCATAACTAATACTGCCCCGCGACGTAATACCGACATGGCAGTCCCGCGGGGTAGGCGAAGGAGAAGGAGGTGGTTTTAGTGAGTAAAAGTCTCACATAACCATATGGCAGGAGCCAGCGGTAGGTTTTGAACCTTTCCACCTTCCAACATCGAAAAAAAGACAGACAGACATCGAATCGATTCTAATAAGGTTTTGTATCACACAAAACCTTAAAAACACGGGGGGATGTATTCATATAAACATCAACAAAAAGGTAATTGTGTATCTTGGTTCCGCGTGGTACTTACGATAAACTTTTTCCAAACTAAGCACAACTAATTTCAATTTTGCAAATCGTGAGGACAAAATTACGTCAAAACTGACAGTTTTATCCATAGAATAATGAAAGTCGCCTTACTTTCAGGTTTAAAGTGTAATCAGCAACGGAAAGTGTGTGAGAAAATATCAAAAAATCAAGTTTTAACTCATTTCAACTAAAAAGTAACACAAAGTTTCCTACTAGGTTGCCCAGCATAAAACATTTAACTTCAAACATCATCAACATATGCATATATATTTAATGAGGACGATTCGAGCAACGTAGAACTCACGTGACTGGCATTAACTAGAGATTAAAGTAATGATGTTTGTCCCCCCATAACCATCATTTGAAGCAGCAAACTGAATATCAGGTCAAATTAATAAGTTTGATTCACATTCTTGAGGAACTCCACAAACAATTACTCACCATTCTGTTACCGGCTTGCAGTCTGCTGCCCACATTAGCTCTTCTGGTGTTCAGATAGGCCCGTCCAGTACAGATCTTATCACATGCATATGTTAATAACAATTTATTAAACTTTCTCCTCTCCACAGTTACAATATGCTAATTGGTCAAAGTCAGAAAAAATCAATAAATAAAGGTAGTAACTAAAGTGAGAATCAGTGTCACTGGTTCAGTATGTGCTTGCGGTTGGTTTGTGCGGTTCTTGTACTGGTAGCGGCTGTGGCGGGCCAGGCCATTGAAGAGGACTCAATAGACACTTCAAATTTCAACAGTCGAGTTGTTGGTGGTGTTGTGTCTGAGTTATCTGGAACCCCATACATAGTGTCCATTTCATTAAAAGGTCGCCAAAAAGACAAACAACTTTGCGCTGGTTCCATAGTTGCAGAACAATGGATCGTAACTGCAGCACATTGCCTTAAGGATCCGCCCTACCGTTTACTCATCACAGCCGGACTGCATTCAATCAATCAAACGGAATCGCCAATAATTCAACAGAGAAGGTGTGACTTCTATCGACGTCATGAAAACTATTCAACAATATTTGGCGCAACAGGAGGATACGATGTCGGTGTCGCACATATAAGCACCCCCTTCCTATTCATGAAATTCATACAACCAATTCCATTGCACGAAAAAGCAGAAGTGCAGGGAATTGCTTCCATATTTGGATGGGGTAGCATATCAACCACAACTGATCGGAACTACCCTCACCAACTTCAAACAGCCGATTTGACTTTACAGGATGTGAAAAGTTGTGAGCTAGCGCATAATACAAGCATCGGAGTAGGGACCCTCTGTGCAGGTGGAGAAAAGGATAACAGAGGAGCATGCATCGGAGATTCTGGAGGACCACTGGTGCAAGGCAATATTCTGATTGGTGTGGTTTCATGGGGCCCGCCAACTTGCAATCCAAAAGATGGACCTTCTATTTTCTCCAATGTCGGATACTACGCCCATTGGATTAAGAAGCAAATCCAAAGTGATGTCAATGAAAATAATTTGTTGAAGTAAATAAATTGTTTTGAAGCCAATTTGAGTTTATTTGAAAACAACATTTTTATCAATAAATAAGAATTTCACATTTTCAAACTACTTAACATAAGAGAAACCTTAATAGTTAAATCAAATCTAAGATTAATCTAAGGTTCTAGATGTGTAAACTTAAACTAAGAGTAACTGGCAGGTGTTTATCGACATGCCCATCATCAGTAGGAAAGATGACTAAAAAGCGAGAAGGGAGGAAGGGCGGGAGGGAAGGACGTATTGGGAATGGCGACCTACATGTAGGACTATTTTTCTTCTTTCTTGACAAGACGGTTATCGCTGATGTAAGGGATGAAAACTTGCGGAAATTGGTTAGCACAGAGGAAATTTTCCTCGCTGATTTCAATTTCCAGACATTCAATAAGTGCTGCAATGTCATGCTGTGTTTTGAAGATTTCGTAGAGGATTTGGTTAGATATGTGTTTCGTACTGTATTGTTTTCAACAAAACCTTAAAAAAGTAAAGGCATTAAAAATAGACCATAATAATTCATTAAAAATATATGCAAAGAAAACCATAATTAAAAATAAACCACTATACAAAAATAAAATAAACTCCGCGATAGCCGGTCCCAAGCCCGATTGTTAAAATAGGAAGGATGTATAGCTTCAGTCTGAATCGCTCAACGCCACAACAGGGGTAACTGAGGAAAGTACGAAAACTTTGCACTCTTGCATATTACTCACTGAGGAAGCTATCACCACACCTGGCAATAGGGTATAAAATGCAAATCCATCTAATGGGCGGAAGGAGGAACTTAAGGTCCGATACGGATAAACGCAGGAGTCGCCTCGCAGCGGATGTAATGAACTGAGGATATGAGCCTCTCGAGCGGAGCTATTGCAGATGACTCAACAAATCCCAACAGAACGTTCAGGCAGTGCAGTTTTCAGTGACGGAAGCGAAACAATATTGGGGTGGACTTTGAGGGTTACCCGGCCAGCATGCTGAGGGGTTCACCGCCGAAGGCACCCACCATGAATTTTGCGAATATAATCGAAGAGGAGGTTCGACCAGTCATAAACAGCTCGAAGAACTGGAGTGGCCCAGGTTTGGATCGGGTGCAGAAATTCTGGTACAAAAAGTTCACCAGCATACATGGTCGCCGGGCACACAGCATCGATCAGGACATGAACCTGAATTTTCACCCTTCCTCACTACTGAGATTACCTACCTTATCCCTAAAGAAGACACGGAGACACAAGACCAATTACTTGCTTACCAACCCTCTACAAATTCATAACGTCCTTTATTAGTGGAGGGGTAAATGCACACCTCAAAATCAGCAACATTCTGTCCGAGGAGCAGACTACCGAGTTGGTTCAAGGGGTTGTAAGACAAGCAACTAGAGGCCGTATAAACCTCTTTAGTTGCTATATCAATTATGCCACGGTTTTCCGCAGTGTACCGCATAAAAGTTGATGCCCTACGTCGGTATCGCATTGATCCCAAACTGATAAAGTTTTCGGCGACAGTCATAGAAGGGTGGTGTACCACCATATCAGTCCGTTCACCTGAACCCCCTTGGCTAGCTACTGAAACTGATCTAGAAAACGTTCAGCAGCGGATACGGACTACTATGCCTGAATTTCGAATGCATCATCCACACTCTATTATGGAACGGATGAACCTGCCTCGTCACATCCGGGGTAGGGGCGTAGTTGGCATGGCGGCGCAACATTGCGCGCTTATTTTTATAGCAAAGGGCAGGCGAGTCTCTTGCATGCGGCTGTTTGCAAGGCAGAATATGTATTGACTCCACTTAACTTGAAAGATCGATCTTACAATCCTCTGAGTGAAGTCCGACCAAGAGCGGATCGATGAATGGAAGTCGAAGGCAACGCACAATAAACACGTGAATTGTCTTTTACAGCCATTTGTCTATTTATATTTGTCGAACAAATGTCTGCGTGCCGGGGAGTTCCGTGCAGAGGCAAATGGATTCATGTGCGCCATTCAGGAAGACGTGGCCGCCACCTAAACTTGCTCATAATGAAAGAACGGGTGGAAAACGACCAGTGTAGAATGTGTGGTTCAGCATAAGAGACGTTGGACCATCTTATTTCTTGCTGCACGGTAATGGCACCAGTGCAGTACAAGAACTGCACAATGCTGAACGTAAGGTGGTACACCAAAACCTTGCATACAAGCATGGGCTGATCACGAGAATATATCCGATTCACCGGTATGAGCCCGAAGCAGTACTTGTTAGTTCTGCTTCCAGTATGCATTGGAACCGGCAAGTTCCAACTGATCGCCATATTCCACACAACTAACCCAACGTGTTGTTAGTTGACAAGACAGGTCGCTCCGCCTGTCCTATTGGTGTTGCTATCCCCCATAATAGCAAGATTGAACGGAAATACGTGGAGAAGAACGCGAACTGGCTCGGAAAATAAAAAAAAAAATTGGCGTCTGGAGAAAGTGGCTGTAGTTCCCCATAATATTGTCAGTTATAGGTATTATACCTCAATCCCTCATGGCTTCCTTTCATGTCCTGTGACTCTCACACAGTCTGGTTCAAACCATGCAGAAATACCCCATTGTGCATATGCGTTCGATATTGCGGGGACTTATTGGCGGATTTTCGCACTAACCTACCACCGGTCACCACCACCAGCGCCCCTTTATCTTTTAAATAGGAAGGATCATCCGTGCCTAAATTTTTGGCACTTAGTGCTAGTATTAGGCAAAATCCGGCATCCGCCGAGATTGTGATAACTCGGAAGTAATAATAATGTTGCAAAAAAAGTAAATATGAAAAGAGAGTATACCAAAGAAAGTTAAAAGTCTCTCGCCTAGAGCTTCGTTATCTATGAGCAATCGTTTCTTTAACTTGTAATAAGCGTCATTGTAGTACTCGTCAAACAGCATCCCTTGATGGACTCCTTCATCTTCAACCCCTGCCTGACTCGGTTTAAAAAAACCAATTACGAACTACTGGTCGGCTAAAAAGATACGAGTCAGGCGTTCAAATATTCGCAGCAAAAGATAAGTTCTTTTTTCGGATGGTTCAAATGCTCAGAGCGCTGGACTGTCGTAGCGGAAGATCGGAATTCAAATTTCACTGGTGGCAGAAGGATTTGTTGTCCTGACTGGAAGTCGGATAGCAGTCGACTCAGCTGCGAATAAGTACCTGAGCCAAATCAGCGTAATAATCTCAGGCAGACGCAATACTGACCACACTGCCGCCTACTGTGTACTGTAGTGTACCGTTACGGCCCTGAATGAAATGCACTGACACACTTCAAGACCCTGATCCAATATGGATTGTTGCGCTAACATCATCATCAATGGCGCAACAACCGGTATCCGGTCTAGGCCTGCCTTAATAAGGAACTCCAGACATACCGGTTCTGCGCGAGGTCCACCAATTCGATATCCCTAAAAGCTGTCTGGCGTCCTAATCTACGCCATAGTTCAATCTCAGGCAGGGTTTGCTCGTCTTCTTTTTCTTTTTCTACCATAGATATTCCCCTTATAGACTTTCCGGACTGGATCATCCTCATCCATACTGATTAAGTGACCTGCCAACCGTAACCTATTGAGCCGGATTTCATCCACAGTCTGACGGTCATAGTATTGCTAATAGATTTCGTCGTTATGTAAGCTGGGACCACAAATTCTTCTCTGGAACGCAGCCAAGAGTGCGCAATTCTTCTTGCTAAGAACCCAAGTCTTCGAGGAATACATGAGGACTGGCAAGATCATAGCCTTGTACAGTAAGAGCTTTGACCATATGGTGAGACGTTTTGAGCGGAACAGTTTTTGTAAGCTGAAATAGACTCTGTTGGCTGCGAACAACCGTGCGCGGATTTTATGGTCGTAGCCGTTATCGGTTGGAATTTTCGACCCTAGATAGGAGAAATCATCAACGGTCTCAAAGTTGTAGTCTCCTATCAGCCTAATCAGTCTTATCAATTTCGTCGGAATACCGAATTCTCTCATGGCTGTGTGCAGTTTTACCCTGGCTATGCTATCATAGGCGGCTTTAAAAAAAAATCTGATCTGTTACTGATTTGCCTGGAGTTAAGCCTCTTTGGTATTGGCCGATGATGTTCTAAGCGTGTGGGGCTATCCTGCCTAGCAAGATAGAGGAGAATATCTTATAGATGGTACTCAGCATACGTGATACCTCTATAATTGCTGCACTGTGTGATATCTCCCTTTTTATTTATGAGACTGATAATGCCTCGTTGCCAATCGTCAGGCATTGATTCACTGTCCCACACCTTGAGCACAAATTGATGAACTACTTGGTGTAATTGGTCGCCTCCATTTTTAACCAATTCGGTTGTAATTCCATCGGCTCCTGGCGACTTATGATTTTTAAGCCGATGAATTACACGGACGGTGGTGGCAGTATTTGTCCGTCGTCTTCAGTTGGCGGGACCTCCAACTCGCCAATGTTTTGGTTGTTCAGTAGCTCATCAAAGTATTGGTTCTGCTAGGCTTCCTGGGGAATGGGTTCCCCCCTAGGCGGAGTTTGTGATAAGTCGGTAGCGATTATTATTATTATGATTCTCAGAAATGAGAGGTGCTCCATGCACGAACGAAAACCCAATAAAAAGGAGAACTCTTAAGCCACTTCCTCATGACTGAACTGAGGATTCTCTTCAATTTCAATCAAGTATATATGTTTCTTCGTCAGCGGATTCTAGTCTCCCGGTCCGGAATCGCTGTCGCTGCTGCTGGAATCGTCCTTTTCTCTCCCAAACCACTAAAATTTTTCATGTCTCAAAAACTTCACAATCAGCCCACAACCACAGCAACTCTTCACCTCCCAGAAGTCACTTTTCTCAAGCCACGATCACAGTACCTTTTGCTTCTCCAAAACCCAAAATCGTCTATCCAATCAGCCGGTCCTGTGCCTGTGCATTTCCGATTCCACTGATCCTGACGTTGAAGTTAAAATCCAGCGTCGGCTCAGCAGAAGCAAAAATTAACTCAAATTTTTGCATGGCTCAATCCATTCGTATTCGCTCTAGCGCAGGTCACCCGTTGTGTCTATGTACATTCAATAATACCTAACCGGGGCAAGTTTAGGTACTAGCAAAAAGAGTCAACGTGGTTTTTTGCCGGCCAATGTTCGATATCAATTCAAATTGAACTTTTCCCAAATGAAACTGGATTCTTGAGTTTAGGGGAAAGCCAACTACCAAAAAAATAACTAAAAATTAAGTATTTTAAATATTGAATATTGGATCTAAAAATGAAAAGAAATGAAGAGAGTGAAAAAAACAAAACGAAAGAATATTGCATATTATTGAAGGAGAGGACACCCTTCTGTCAGATTGAACCTGGGAAAACCGAAAGACATATCTCCCATGTCGCAAAGACACTACAAGCCATTAGGAAACTATGGATTATACCTGTTTTCTTTGCATTCGATTATCCAAAAATAAAACCAAATTTTTATAGTTTGATGTGGTGAATTATTTACAAATGTATATTCAATGGCATGTGAGCAAGGTGGGATAGAATACATATATATTCATTTTTAAAAGTTAGCCACTTTTCCTAAATGTGTATATGTCTCCCACATACAAAAGTACATACAGCCTTTGATTTAAAATTGTTTGGGGAGACCACACCTAGTGGAATAAAAAATGGCGTACACTTTCGCAAATACCGGTTGTAGTAAAAGCGCATCTGCTGAGGTCTACCTGGTCCTATTTGTGGAACCATCAAGCAATAGCCTGAAAGAAAAATACATGAACCTGGGCACTTCAAAAATTCGTTCCTCACCGACTATTAAATCCAAGTACATATGGCAGGAAGCACATCAAAAGTACCGACAATGATATCACATTCTTTGGTTTCATCTTAATGTCTCTAATTTGATTGAGCTAAATTCTCTGCAGCTGCAAGTACATACATACATATATTCGAGAAGAAAAATAGAGTTTTTGAAAATTTCGAAAAGTATGAAATTATAATAAAATATTTTGGACAATGTCTCGATTAATTATCTCAACTAAGATATTCCATTACCACACATACATGTAACATATGTATTAACAAGTCGTAAACCACTTCCCATTAACTATTGTTATTAACTGTATTTGAACAGGGATGACTATTAGCTATATTTTAAGGCTGGTATTTTATATGTAGGTTTTGCAAGTCAAATTGAGTTTTCCAAGGAGGAGGAGAAGATAAATATCGCCTCTTCGATTTTATGCCTCCCCCTTTCATTTCAATAGGTGTAGCCCTTTAGTGACCCTGAAGAAAGATCGTGGGTCTTTCGATCATTTGCATTCCCTGATCACTAACTTGATTCTCACTAATATTGGCATACGCCTTGCGATCTCTTCAACCGGAATCCGGAAATCCGACGACTACCGAAACTCCTCTTATCTTTTGTTTAAGAGGTGGAAATTTCCAGTCAGCCCACCATTGGCTAAGCTGCGACTGAGATTTCCCCATCCAGGAGTTTTTTGCATATTTAAGTTTCGTTTTTGTGGGGAGAAGACCCTGGGGTCCACCCCAGCACTTTGGTTGGCTTTGCTGAGGAACTGGCTGCTCCTCAGTAGCTTATATTATAACTTTACGCATCCTTTAGGTTGACAAGTCATTTGCCTTTACTCTTTTCAGCCGCCTCATTAGATTAGCGATATCAGTCAATTTTTGGACTTCGTTATTTTCAAGTGCTCGTAAGCCGTGACTATTTAAATTGCTTGGTTTTTGATTATTTCACTAACCAACTGTACTTTCAGGTCACTATGCATATCTTCATTACGAACGAACCAGAGTGCGCCTACTATGCTTCTAAGAACTTTCTTTTGGAACGTTTGTAAGACCTGCAAATTTGATTTTTTGGCGCAGGTCCAAAGCTGGATGTTGTCGATGATCAGCTGGGAATTCCTTTCCAATAGGCAATACATTTGTCTGGCATTTAGCTCGTCCTTCTTTCTTAGGATAACAGTGTCGTTTGCAAATGTCGCTATTTTGGCTCCTCCACAGCAAGGTATATCATTGATATACATAAATCCCGCTTTTTTCGTCCACTCCCAAAGGATCCTTACCGCTTCCCAGTAAACTCCGCAAGTTGGATGATCGACTCGAACCTACGATTTCCAGTTGGTACGAAAAAAGCGGGATTTACCGAATAACGTGTGGCGACTGCAATAAAATATACATAGGACAAACGAAACGCCTGATAAAGACGAGATTTGATGAGCACGTCAGGGAATTGTGTTCGGAAACAAAAGTCGTCCATAAGGTCATCAGTGGCAGCGCACATAGTCGAAGAAGCCCATATCATTCAACGCGATAACCTTGAGCTCTTGCGGTATACAAACCGAACGACAACCTTGGACCCTTGGGAAAGTCTAGAAATTCTGAGAGAAGACGCGACGCGGTTATTAAATACAGATTCCGGTAATTGCCCCTCAAAATTAATAAGACTTACCGTGTTGTGTGTGTTGAAATTTCTTACATAAGATAAACACAAAACCTTCATACCCGAAGCGCGAGCTTCCGGTATTCCAACTTGTTTCTTTTATAATCCCTCTCTTTTTCGCGTACTCTTTTATTTGGACTTAATTCGACTTGTTTTTATATCATCACCGTATACTCTTTTGTTGCTCGACAAAAGATGTCTACACTAGCGTCCACGACAACTTTAACTGCCCAATTGAAAGGATAGCCCATACGCCCAGAACATCATTGGCCCATACCAAAGAGGCTTCACTCCAGGCAAATCAGCAACGGATCAGATTTTTTCTCCGGGGCAAACGATGGAAAAACTATTGGGATATGGACATCAGTTGCACCATTGATTCATCGATCATCATCAGCCTCATAGGCGGCATAGCCAGGGTAAAACTATACACGGCCATGAGAGAATTCGGTATATCGACGAAATTGATAAGACGGACGGATTGACAGACGGACCCTGACCAATGTGCGAGGCCAGATAAAAGCAGCAGGATCACTCTCGAGACCATTCGTTATTAATAACGGTCTAAGATAAGGGGATACTCTTTCATGCTTCCTCTTCAACCTAGCCCTGGAGTGTGTATGATTCGCGATACAGACGTAAATGCGAGAGGCACCATACTCTTCAAATCCACCCAATTACTGGCCTGTGCTGATGATATTGACATTATGAGAAGAACAAAACGATTTCGTTTTCTACCCTCATCCAGATCGAGCAGGCGGTACGAGATCTTGGGCTTAACATTAGTGAAGGCAAGACGAAGACATGGTGGCAGGGTCAGCGCCAAAAACCAAAGAACGAACAACATCGAATCGTACTGGTCAAACGAAAACAATAACTATCCTTATTACACACAACATTGAGACCGTTGAAAATTTCTCCTATCTAGGGTCGAAAATCACAACAGCGGCTGCCAGCAGAGCCTATTTCAGCTTACATAACCTGTTTCTCTCAAAACGACGAAATCTATGAGTGATACTATGACCGTCTGGTTGTGGATAAAATCCAACTCAACAGGTTGCGATGGGCGGGTCACTTAATGCGTATGGATGAGGAGGGCAATATCTATGGTAGAAAAAGAAGATCCTGCCTGAGATAGAGCGATCGCGTACGCCAGGACGCCAGGCAGCTTTTAAGGATATCGAATTGATAGACCTTCGCGCAATACTGGGATGTCTGGAGTTCCTTATTAAGGCAGACCTAGACCGGATACCGGTTGTTGCGCCGTTGAAGATGAATTGCAAGAAAAGAAATTGACGCTTTGAGTAATATAGTCCATCGAACTTTCTCCGTCTACCTGAAACAGGCTATTTCAGGCAGTACCAACAAGATCCCTACCAATTTTCCGCTCCTCTTAACACTTGGTGATTTTTAAAATGGTCTCTCCGTCCTTGCGAAAATTTATTTTGAATTTTATTCCACTCTTACAGCGACTACGAGTATTTCTGCATGGGTTCTTGTCACTCCGGTAAAAAAAATATTTTCCAGTATATTTCCTTTAAATTTTGTTATAAAAGGTCACCAATCATCCTTGCAGATACAACACTCGTCCTAATATGCTCCAATATATTGTACAATTTCCGATATATTTATTTACTGAAAATAAGTATAAGAAAAAGGCTAGGCTAATAGTTGTTAAGGAACTCAGCATTTCGCAGTCCGATTCCGCAACACAAACCCCCTTGCAAGGAAGATGGGTAGCGGACATTCGACAACAACTGAGACGCAGGACCGTCTGTATATCCTTATATTGTATAAAAAGATCCATTTAAAATTGTATCAGATTAGGACGACAAACTCGTGGAAGTTGGAAGTTACGACAGATATTGCTGAAATTATTTTGCGGTGGACAATGAAATTTGTTTTTCTATGACTTAATTATGTTACATTATTTTGTCCCTTTCAATTGCTTTCCTCCGTTTCGCAGTAATAACTACACGACAGCTCCAAAGCATGGAGTCACCAAGCCAAGAAATCAGATCCATTGGAAATTTCGCACACTCTTACTCGTTAGTGGTGGATAGGTCAGCTGTTTTTATTAAATAACGTTCGCTGACCTTTTTGTCCACGATTTCCCAAATTGATGAGATTCAAGTCAACGGTTTGTGCAGTAGTCATCAAAGCCGAAAATCGGGTGCGACCTCCGAATTCTTTCAGTCAAGACCGATTAACATGAAATTTAGGGGTAGAGGGTGGCATCAGAAACAAAAGTTATATTGCGCCGACGCCCCCTCCCCCGCGGACGGATGTGCCAGTGCATGTTTTTCAACGGTTTCGTACAAATAGCTCGAAAACCATGCATTTCATGTAGAAATGATATTAAGCGGAAATAAAGCGTATTAAATAACAAAAAGAATGAATCTTTTTATTTTTTGTAGGTACAATATGGACTGAGTTATGGCTTGTCGAACGTAAATTTGTGATGTCTGACAAAAAAATTAATACTTTCAAGGTCAAATAACGCAAAATAAGTAACTTTTGGCGTAAATTGATCTATATCCTCCAAATTTTCAGAACTTATTGCAAGGTAGATGCAGTAGATTCTCAAAGGATTCGACTGACTTTTAATTTATATGAGAAAACCAGGTTTTGTTTTTATTAAGGTTTTGTGTAAAACAAAACCTTATTAAAATCGATTCAATGTCTGTCTGTCTGTCTGTCACACGCATTTTTCTCCAAAACGGGTAAACCGATCCAAACGAAATTTGGTGGACAGATGGGAATTATGAAATCCCACGCATACAGCGAGTGGCATAAATTTAGGTGGAGTTTAAAGGGGGGCTCCCCATACATGCAAAGGGAGGATTCAAAAATTTTTTTCACCGGATATAGTTGTGTAGGGTATCAAATGAAAGGTCACGATTTGTACTTTCGGAAACTGTAGTTTTGGCATAAATTGCAAAGTGCATGAGTAAGGAGTCAAAATGTACGCACTTGAAGTGAGACAGGATTTTCGGAAACTACCCTACCTAAAAATCCGAAAAAAATCAGGGTGGTGCGCCTAGATGAAATCTAGGCCTCAAAATATGTCCCATTCCGATATCTGTTCAAATAAACTTACTAATAGTATATTACTACTTTTTAGAAATTATAAAATTAGAAAAACCGCCCTTAAATTCACCCTAGGACTTCCGAATTTAGTACCAGCATAGGGGACAATATTTCGTATATATGCGCTAAATTTCATGGAAATCCGGCAATTAACGCCAAAGTTATAGCAGTTCAAACTTAGCAATTTCGCACGAGTTTACAGCTTCCAAAGCCATGCAAATCAGATGCTGACGTCATAATTACCCGGAATAATTGACATTCGCGTGAAATATTAAAATCGCATTTATGAAGAATCTATTTATCTGCAGCCCTTTTTAAGGTTTTGTGTAAAACACTTATGTGAAATCCAAACTTATCAATTTCGTGCTAATTAACAGCATCCTAAGCCATACAAATAAGATGCTGACGTCATAATTAACTAGAATAATTGAAATTCCAGTGAAATATTAAAATTCCATTCAAGAAGAATCTAATTCTCCCTAGCCCTTTTTAAGGTTTTGTTTGTAAAACAAAACCTCATTAAAATCGGTTTACTGTCTGTCTGCCTGTCCGTCTGTCTGTCTGTCTGTCTGTCTGCCTGTCTGTCTATCACACGCATTTTTCTCGGAGACGGTTATAGTGATTGACACCAAATTTGGTAGAAAGGTGGGAACTATGAACGCTCACGCATATAGTGAGTTACATCTTTTTACGACGGATTTAAGGGGGGTCCCCATACATGCAAAAGGGGGGTGTAAATTTTTTTTTTAACCAAATATAGTCGGTATTAGTTTTGACTTTTGCTGAAAAGGTAGGGAGTGCGGGGGGTTGAAAGTGGTCATTTTTTTAACGAACCCATTCTCAGGAATTACCCAACCGAAAAATCTGGAAAAAATCAGGGGGCTGCCACTATATGGTGCCTAGGCTCCGAAATACCCTCCATATCGATACCTGTTCAAATAAAGTGAATAATAGTATATTAAAATAATCTTTAGTAATTGACAGGAAAACCCCCCTTAAGTTCACCCCAGAATCACGAAATTTTGCAGCAATGTAGGCTACGGTATAGATCATGATCCTGCCAAATTTGGTGAAAATCGCACTATTACTAACAAAGTTATACTAGGTCAAATCTGCGCTCCTCTGCAAATTCAAGACTATGAATGTCAATATCACTTGAAAGTGGCTATCTTCACATAATATATGCATATTTTACGTGCTACATGCTAATGGGACAAATGCACACAAATCTCTTTATAAAAGAAATACACAAAACCTTTCATACCTGAAGCGTCTAGCTTCCGGTTTCCCGACTTGGTGATTTTTATATGAAAAATGCAATGTAATTAACATTATTTTGATCATAGCTCCGTTACTATTTATTCCACTGACTTCTATCTTACCTAATTTGAAAGGAATTTTCAGGCACCTTAAAAAAGCTTTAGATCAATATTCATTCTACTTAGAGAGTTGAATACCAAATGATCCTTCAAGTTAATCGGTGTCAATCCCCTCCCTGCATTTGGCAGTGCACAGTGGTGACCGAGATAGGTTAACATTGAAAGAAGTTATTGTCAGTACCTAGAGATTCAGTATGTTAGCTACGGTCTACAAAGTCCTAATAAACGGAATCTAGAAAAGAGGGTAGATTTCAAGAGTTTTTCATTGTTTAATAAATGTAGGAAGTGGCCATGTGGTTGCGCACACAGCGAGTTTTTCGACAGCTATTTGCTTCTTGTGGAAATTAGACGACAATGAGCGCTGTTAAAAAACATATTTCTTACTGTTAAAAAACAATTACCGTTATTGATATTAGATCGCTACGAGAACGAGCCCCTCTTTGAATCCAACATGAAATCATGCCAGTCAGTGCACGTAAAAGAGTGGCAGACACCAAATTTCCTGACAATAGATCCAGCTGTTTCGGATTAAATTGGGTGTGACAGGCATTGAACCGATTTTAATAAGATTTGGTTTAAAGTCAAAGAAAAATAAAACTATTATCCATTACTTCAAAAAATTATTGTCAAACAGTGCCGAAGTAAATTTTGTTAAGTGCTCATACGCACTTGCGCTTTTTGATCTTAGTATGCAGCAGTGCATATTTGTACGGATTAGACCGCAACAAAATTCTAAATACGGTGGTTGGACATAAATTACCTACCCGTCAATTATATGGCAAGCAGGTTGTCATGGATGATAGGGGATTTATGTATTTACAGGTCGTTGATCGGCTAGGACAAGAATATGATAGGTAAAGTTCAATCAAGGGGTTTGAAAGTGATTCAGAACCTCAAAATCAACGTAACTTAAAAAAAGTTCTGCAACTTTTGGATAACCAAAAAGATTTCAGTTCGTCCTCTAGAGTTCTCGCCTACCATAATTATAAATTGTTTCAAAGAAAATTGAGTTGTGTGAATTGCATTGTCATGAAGGAGTATCACACCATCTCTGTTGACTAATCTCGGCCGTTGAATACTCAGTTTTTGGTGCATTTCTTCCAGTTGGGCACAGTATTTCTGTGTATTTATCGTTTCTCCAGGTGCCAAAAACGAATAGTGGATAACTCCAGCTGTAGACCACCAAACAGTCACCATTACCTTCTTCGGATGGAGGCTTGGTTTCGGCATATACTTCGGTGGCTCATCAGCATCTAGCCATTGTGCTGATCGGCGACGATTGTCGTATAATATCCACTTTTCATCACAAGTCACTATTCTGTGCAAAAGGGATCGCTTCTGTTGCAGGAGAGTAAAGACCTGCAAATTTCCATTCGAAAAGTCATGTCTGGCTCCGTAAGGGCATGCGGAACCCATTTGTCGAGCTTTTTCACCTTTCCAAATTGTTGCAAGTGCCGGGAAACTGTCCAATAGTGTATACCCAGTTTCTCTGAAACGTCTCTCACAGACTGACGTGTGTTAGATTCGGCTAGCAAACGCAGCTCGTCGTTGTCAATCGATGGTCCTGTATGTCCGCATGGTTCACTTTGAAGGTTTACGTCGCCTGACCGGAATTTTTCGAAACAACGCCGTGTGGTTTGTTCGCTTACCGTATCAGCTCCAAATGCGCTGTTATGTTCCTGGTCACCTACGCTGCTTTATGACCGAGTTTGAACTCATACAGAAAAAGGATACGTTTTTGGCTCTTTCTTATCCTTTTTTCCTTTTTATTCACTGTTATCTTATGACGATGTTACTGTTATATTATACTGTTATGTTATGACGATGGTCAAAACTGCAATGACTCCTTGATCAAATGTAGAAGTATTTATATTTCATTATCTGACGCCAAAAGCACCAACTGGTGGTTGTTTGATACAGCAAAATCGCAACTAACTTCTCTCGATTGCCAAATCGGCCATTTCATGTGCAACAACCTAATACATAAATGGTGATGGTGGCGGTAAAATGGTCGTCAGCAGCCCGGAACTTACGGTAAGTATCAAACCGGGAATTTGCTGTAAGAAGCAAAACCGAAACTTAGAGTAAGCACCGAAGCAGGAAATTGCGGTAAGCTGCAAAACGGCAATGAGAAAAGTCAGATTTAAACAAAAGAGGATACACATTAGAGAGAGATATGTAAATATAGCAGTGAATGAACATTAGAGAGAGATATGTAAATATAGCAGTGAATGAATACAGCAAAAAGAAAAGCGAAAGTGTCTCCATAGATCCCGCCTTTCATGTAAGTTCACTTTATACAAATGATGATGATGACGTCATATAAGTCCTAGAAAGCAATAAATTTACATCAAATGTAATAATTTGACTTGCAATAAATTTGTTAATAATAATTAGATTGGGTTCAAAGTTGCCAAATTCTGTACTTCTAGGATGGACTTAAGGGGTAAATTTGTAAAACATTGTAATATACTATTATTAACTTTATTTGAGCAGATATCGGAATGATTTGTACTTTGAGGCCTAGATCCCGTATGGATTGATTTTTAGGTTGGGCAAGTTCTGAGAACAAGACCTATTTCACTTTTTGGGGCAAACATTTTAACTTGCCACTCCTCTATGCTTTATCCAATATCGGAAATATCAGCTTCAGAAAGTACTAATCGAGTCCTTTCATTTGCTAACTCACATGACTCTGTGAAAAAAAAATGTACATCCTCCTTTCGCATGTATGGGAAGCCCCCTTCAAACTTAACACAAAATGGCGCCACTCACTGTATGTTAAAGGACACATAGGCCACATGTTCTCACCAAATTTCGTGACAATCGGTTCACCCATTTTCGAGTAAATTGGCTATGACAGATAGACAGACAGACATTGAACCGATTTTAATAAGCTTTTCTTTCACATAAAACTTTAAAAGACAAGATATCCTTAGAATATGTAGAGCAAAATTAATGATAAATATCTGTATACATGTATATTAATGTTTCTTTTAAGTATAGGCACTACAGCATTGATATCGTTGATATCGCGACTTACTTTCTCTTTTTTTTGGTCCATGGACTCCTCGTTTAGAGCTTAGACTTAAAAAAATAGTAAGCGAAGACGGCTTTACGATTTCTTACCGGGGCACAGGCAACATGTCCTCTGTCCTGGGGGTGGTTCAAAGATATATTTATATAATTCGCAAAACACACATAACTGGGAATTATATTGAGCGTAAATCCACCTATACTTTAGGCCAAAACTTAGCCAGAGCTAATGATATTTTGTTTGAGGATTGAGGGGTCCTAAATCCGCATCCACTTGATGCCGAACCGGACCAAGCACGAATTATATAAAGGAGCATTTAACATCTGCGGGCCGCTCCGGTCACGATGTTCCCAGGGCAGAGATGATCCAGCGCCTGACAAGTTGCTTTTGTCGTGATGAGAACCATAAAAAAAATAATTTAAAGGAAATATATACGTAATAATCATCCAGAACTCCGCCATGCTATTAACATAGTATGCTGGTCCCAAGCCCAGGTAAAGGAGGAGGGTTTGAGACAACGTACTCTGTACTATCCTCAGTAAAACAAAAATAAAATGCTGAGATCAGGGAAAGAGATAAATAGAGTATAGTTGGAGTTATTCTACTATGCTAAATCCTACCTGATCTCTCTTGGTGACAGGCCCCGCGACAGGTCGACCAAGAAAATGCATAGAATGTCGTTACAAACATGATGATCGGATTAAGTCACAGGCCTCGGAGAAATGCTAGGGCGTCCACCTCAGTCGACGCGGCAGGACGGGCCCCGGTCCTGTCGAGAAATGGGCAAGGGTTCTTGACGCATGGACGGCGTCAGGACGTAAGCAAGTTAGTCCGCACACAACGAACAAAACAAATACGTGTCTGCACGCTAAATGTTGGTACCCTAACTGGAAAGACCGAGGAGCTCGCAAGAGCCCTTCGGAAAAGGTGCATTGACATCTGCGCTCTGCAAGAAACCCGATGGTCTGGTTCCAAAAGCTGCGACATTGAACGCGAACGCGGTAAAAATGGCTACAAACTTCTCTATTTTGGTAACCCACACACTCAATATGGTGTTGGCATTGCCATCTCAGAGGGTTTCCGTGATGCCATTAAAGAAGTCGAACGATTTGATGATCGGCTGATGAAGCTCACCATTATATCAGCTGATCGCACTATTCACTTCTTCACCGCGTATGCACCACAGACAGGCCGACCTGATGCCGAGAAAGATGCCTTCTGGCAACTTCTCGATGAAAAGATTTGTCACGTGCCTGCTGACGATTACATAATCATTGCCGGCGACCTTAATGGTCATGTGGGTGAAAAGGCAGACGGTAACAGGTGCCATGGGGGAAAGGGGTTCGGAGCGCGCAACGAAGGTGGCGAGCGTATAATCGATTTTGCTGACACCCATGACCTTGTACTTATGAATACATGGTTCATCAAACGATTGTCTCATCTTCCCACATTTTATAGTGGGAACAATAAAACGCAAATCGACTATATTCTCATAAGACGTCAACATTTTACCACTGTCATTGATTGCAAAGTCGTTCCCTATGAGACCATCGCACCTCAAAATCGGCCGTTGATTGCTGTCCTGCGAATTAAGCCACCGATAAAACGGCGTGAGGAACGCACTGGCCCGCCGCGCATTAAATGGTGGCGATTTGGTGAGAAGAACGAAGAAACGGTCTCACTCATACGATTGCCAACCATTACGAATGTGGAAGAATCATGGAACCAAATGAAAGACATGATCCACAAAGCGGCCTCTGCAACCCTCGGGGTCACCAAGCCGTGTAAGCGGTACATCAACCGAGAAACTTGGCTTTGGAATGATGATGTTGAAATGAAGGTCCGTGAAAAGAAACGCCTCTACCACAAATTTCTCGACGATAAAACGCCTGTTAATTGGCAAATTTATAAGAATGCCAACCGGGAAGCAAAGAAAGCGGTCGCTGTCACCCGAGCGAACCATTTCAAAAATCTTTACGATAAACTGGACACTCGGGATGGCGAGAGAGATCTATACCGACTTGCTAAAAGCCGTGATGAACGCACACAGGATATCGAACACTTCTGTTGTGTTAATGACAAGAACGGTACTTTGCTTACTGATCGTCGAGCCGCGACGGATAGATGGCGAGAATACTTCGAGCAGATTTCAACTGAAGAATTTGCTCATCCTCCACTTCCACAATCATTGCCGACGTTTGGAGCAGTTCCACCAGTCAGCGCAACTGAAGTCGAGGAGGCAATAAAACAAATGAAATCGGGGAAAGCAACAGGACCTGACGACATCGCATCTGAGCTCTGGAAAGCAAAGAGCTGGGACCCAACACCGTGGCTGAGTGAATTCTTTAACCGGGTTATTCAGGAAGGAAGAACACCATCTGACTGGCAAGAAAGTACCACTGTTCCCATATGGAAAAACAAAGGTAACCCAGCAGAATGTTCAAATTACCGTCCGATCCGGTTACTTTCCCATACCATGAAGATTTTTGAACGCATTCTTGACAACCGTATTCGCGAAATCGTTGAAATAACCGTGAATCAAGCCGGATTTGTCAAGAACTGCGGAACTACTGACGCAATACACGCTGCGCGGTTACTCATGGAGAAACACCGTGAGAAGCATCGCCCTCTTTACATTGCCTTTCTGGATCTAGAGAAAGCGTTTGACCGTGTACCACACGAACTCATCTGGTATGCTTTACGACAACACTTCGTGCCAGAAGAACTCGTGCGCTGGGTTCAATTGCTCTACCACGATCCGAAAAGTAAAGTTCGAAGTATGGCGGGTGTATCAAAACCGCTTCGTGTCTCTGTTGGAGTTCATCAAGGAAGTGCCCTCTCACCACTCCTCTTTGTCCTTGTTATGGACACCGTCACACGGGATATCCAACGTCCAGCGCCCTACACACTGCTTTATGCAGATGATGTTTTCCTAGTATCTGATAGCAAAAATGATCTCGAGCAACTTGTTCAAAAATGGAATGATCGCCTCATGCAACACGGTCTCAGATTGAATTTAAACAAAACTGAATGTTTGACGACCGATCCCCATGAAACAGGCACAATCACTGTCAGCGGCAGTGATCTGCCCAGATCTGAGCGATTTAAATACCTCGGGTCAACGCTATCAGCCAATGGAGAGCTGCGTTATGAAATTGCTTCACGCATTAACGCAACCTAGATGAAGTGGCGTTCCACAACTGGTGTCCTTTGTGATCGACGTATCAACGAACGTCTCAAATCTAAAGTTTACCGCAATGTTGTCCGTCCAGTCGCTCTCTATGGTTCTGAGTGTTGGCCGACCATAAAAGACAATGAACGGCGTCTCGCGGTAATGGAGACGAAGATGCTACGTTGGACTAGTGGCGTCACACGTTTAGATCACATCCGAAATGAGGATATCCGCGATCGTTATGGGGTTGCACCGATCGTGGAAAAGTTGCGAGAGAGGCGTCTTCGATGGTATGGTCACGCAATTCGTGCAAACGAGAATTCACTTGCAAAGATTGGTCTGAACATCGAAGTCGATGGTAAACGACCAAAAGGCAGACCTAAGCAACGGTGGCTTGATACGCTGGATGGGGATTTGAAAGCCTCGAGATTGCACCCAGATCAGGCATTCGATAGAGCCAAATGGCGAAGCCGATCACGACGAGCCGACCCCGCTTGTGAACGGGACAAAGGCTGAAGAAAAAGAAGAAGATATACGTAATAATCATGCATTAAATTGAGGGTATATTTTTCTCTAGCCCTCCCCGATAGGCGTCAGTCCTCCCATGTAATTAAGATTCCCCCGATTGTATTTAATGTGGCACGGAGCAAACATTTATGTCGGGGTGGGCAGCCGCAGGGCCACTATGTCATCGGGCCGCCCATGAAGAGGGGGGCCACTTGTCGCATTCATACAAGAATCAACTCAGGGCTAATCCTTCCCCGCCAATTCCGCGCGGGTTAGTTTTTGTGATTTTGTCCCCTCGCTTATTAGGCAGTAAGGCAGTTTAGCTCCTTTGATAAGGAAATTGTCGGTGGCATCATTCTGCCTCGAGATTTGACGTCTCTAAATAAACGCGTCCTGACAAAGAGGTAATATTTGCGAATCTCGCCGATCTGCTGGCATTCGGGTTAGCTCCAGCACATGCTGTCCGTTTCCACATATTATCTCGCGCAGTCGGTGTTCATGACTGGCAAACTTGTTGAGGGAGTTTGGCTGCTAAAAGTCTTGGTGACCGTGTTGGACCCAAGGGAATCCCACCCCTGACTTTCATCATTACAACGTATAAATGTTGCCCACTACGTTGCCAGCGGATGAAAACTGTTCGTCCCTTTTGCAGTTAGTGAAATAGATCAGCCAGGGTTCAAAATATTCCATTTTTATTCATTTCTTAACACATCTTCCCACTTCTTTACATATTCACCTTCGATTCGACAGCCTTACACAAAAATATTCGCAAACCAATTCCGATCTGAAATTGTTGGGCGTGATTACCGGTCCTCCATAGTAAAAATAAGGTTTGCACGCTTTCAAGAAAACATTGTAATAATATCGAATTTCCTCTCTGTAACCGTTTCCTACTTTTGGAGCCGCTAGGCAATAAACTATTAAAGGACTTCTGTTAGGAAGCGTTAGATAAATAAAAATAATATAACTTACCGTTTGTTGAAAGCACGTGATTAGAAGCTAATTCAAAAAGTAATAAAAACTCCAATAGTTTAACTTGTACTGGAAGCATTCAAGAATATTGAAGAGACCTGGTTTCACTGATACCACCTTTTCGCGAAGACCTCTCAACTCAACTGAGACATTATCTCCAGGAATTGAATGAAATATTTTCTGGGCGAGAATATTTCATTCAATGGAATCGTTTAATAAACAAACAAATATTTTCAACTGTTACTACAGGAACATGTTTAAAACGGGACCATATGTTGTTTAGATCATACTCACAAATAAACAAATAATTTTCAATGCACTCATATACGTTAGGGTTCATATGCGTTGATACTTTAATAAAGTGGCCTCTAACCTTTCAAAAGTATTTTCACTAATTAAAGAGTTGTCATTGATTGACTCAATTTTAAACAAGTCGGGAAGCGGGAGTCCTACTTTTCAGATGTAAAAGGTTTTATTGATTTTTTATGTAAGAATAGGAGAATCCACATACATATATAACTGGTAATATTTATAGTTAAACAAGTCGCGAAACCGAAAGCTAGACGCTTCAGGTATGAAAGGTTTTGTGTATTTCTTTTGTAAAGAAATTCGAGTGTGCATTTGTCCCATTAGCATGTAGCACGTAAAATATGCATATATTATGTGAACTGAATGGTGATGTCCAGCAAGGAGCGAAGTTGGTTCTCGTCTTTGGCATACAATTTGATGTCGTCAATGTACATTAAATGGCTTAATGTACATTTCGACAATATGCCATGCTTGACTTGGAACCCGTATTTGCTTTCATGCAAAAGATGGGATAGCGGATTCAAAGCCAAACAAAACCACAGTGGGCTTAGAGAGTCGCCTTGGAAAATGCCACGCCTGATTGTTATCTCTCCTGATGTTTGCGAAGATACCGATAGCTTCGTGCTCCAATTCTTCATTACTGTTCTCAGTAGAAGAAAGACATTCGGGTTGATTTTATACAAGCGTAACACTTGTAGTAACCACGAATGTGATATGGAGTCAAAGGCTGATTTATAATCGATGTAGGCTGTCGAGATGTTTCGTTTTTGGTGGACAGCCTGCTTTACAGCTACCGTATCGATTACAAGCTGTTCTTTGCAGCCTCGGGAGCCTTTTGCGCATCCTTTTTGCTCCTCAGCTATTAATTTATGAACATCAAGATGTTTTGAGATGTTCGCGCACAGAACTGAAGTGAAGACCTTGTAGATGGTAGGAAGACAAGTAATTGGTCGACATTTTGAAGGCCAAGAGACACCCTGTTCCTTGGGGATGAGGAAAGTTATCCCCTTGGTGAAAAATGGTGGAACTAAATCAGGATTTGCCAATATCCTGTGAGTGCTCTTGACCCGCTTCAGCCAGAAGTTGTGAATCTTGTCAACTCCTGGCGCCTTCCAGTTACCTGCCTTGTCAAGGGCTGCTTCAACGTCGACTTCAGTTACGTCAGGCATGGTCATTTCGGGGAGGGCCTCGCATGAATGCATAAGGTGTGGGAAGGGATTCGCTCCAAACACTTCTCCAGAAGTCTTCTGCCTGATCCAGATCGAAGTTACTTTCCCTATCTGAGTTGGTGAGATTTTTGTAGAATCCCCGTTGGTTCTGGAAGAACAAGGTGTTGTCTGTCCTTCGCTGAAAGCTTTTCTGATACCTACGGATGCAATTGGAGCATACCACAAGTTTCTGCTTCAGCACCTCGAGAATTTCTTCGATTGGCATATCATTGGACAGATGGTAGTTTCCAATGATGTTCGCAACGCATCTGTGCACTCTTGGTGATGGATTTCCAAGGAGTGCTTGCGTCACACGACCAATCTCCTTTCTCAACTTTTCGACTCTTTTGTTGAGTCGAAACACCCAGAACGGTAAAGTCCTTCTGCGCATACTGGTCAGCAAAATTGTCAGGCTTCATTCTTCGCTCCTCCTCTGATTTTGACTCCATCCAACCCTCCTTAGCTCTCTTCAATTCCCTTGTGAGGAATACCCTCGAGTATTGCTCCGTGATCTGGTCACCCACTCGTAACTGTGATTGTCTTGCCCTTGAAAATGTGCAACGTAAATTCACCCGTCTTTAAGAAAAACTTCCCTCGTGTGGATTACCCCTCCCGCCTCCGCTTTCTAAACCTTCCCTTCCTACAACAGCGTAGATCCTATCTGGATCTATGCACATTCTTTAAACTTTCCTCGGGCCTGATGGACTGCTCCGCCGCTGACGAGATCACCTGCCGTCCTGCGTCTTATAACACACGTAACGCAGATATTTTCAACGTGCCCTTCGCGGAGCTCGAAGTCTATTTTCATTCCCCGATTCCCAGGCTTTGCCGAAATTATAATGCAAAACAGCTTGGTCCTTTTAACTTCCCTACTTTAAGTAGCTTTAAACGTAGGATAAGTGTTTTGCTTTCTCCTCCTCCTGAGGACAATAATTAATTGGAATTCTCTCTGTTTGTTGTCCGTTAATTAAATAAATAAATAAATAAATAAATAAATAAATATCACATTCGTGGTTACTACAAGTGTTACGCTTGTATAAAATCAACCCGAATGTCTTTCTTCTACTGAGAACAGTAATGAAGAATTGGAGCACGAAGCTATCGGTATCTTCGCAAACATCAGGAGAGATACCAATCAGGCGTGGCATTTTCCAAGGCGACTCTCTAAGCCCACTGTGGTTTTGTTTGGCTTTGAATCCGCTATCCCATCTTTTGCATGAAAGCAAATACGGGTTCCAAGTCAAGCGGCATATTGTCGAAATGTACATTAAGCCATTTGATGTACATTGACGACATCAAATTGTATGCCAAAGACGAGAACCAACTTCGCTCCTTGCTGGACATCACCATTCAGTTCAGCAGGGATATCGGCATGCAGTTGGGTTTGGAGAAATGTCGCATAAAAACAATTGTTCGGGGAAAACACACCGACAACGAAGGATACAACCAAAATAACATCCGAATTGAGGGCATGGATTCGGACGACGTCTACAAATACCTCGGCATATTGCAAGCAACAACACCTGCTGTGGCAATAATAAAATCTAAGTTGCTGGGGGAATTTGAACGGCGTCTGGATCTTGTCCTTAAAACTGAGCTGTACGGGAAAATAAGATCATGGCAATCAATATCTTCGCCATTCCCGTCCTTCTATACACTTTCGGTGTGATACAGTGGAGTAATACCGATTTAGAATCTGTCAATAGACGGGTAAGGGTAGTTCTTGCAAACAACAACATGCATAATAGAGCTGCCGAAAAATTGAGGATCACTATCCCACGTCATCAGGGAGGAAGGGGGGTACTTGATTTAAAAACGTTGCACTACAATCAAGTGCATTCTCTTCGTGAGTTTTTCTATGAGAAACAATCCTCTAGTCAAATACATCAGGCTACCGTCATGGCAGATAATAAATTATCTCCTTTGAACTTGAGAAGCAAAGAATGGGATCCTATGTCGAATGTTACTTCAGTCCAACAGAAGATCGACATGTGGAAAGAGAAACCCATTCGCGGAGGTCATATCAAAAATTTGTTGTTGTCAGGCATTGACATCGAAGCCTCCAACAAATGGTTGACAAATGGTGTACTTTTCTATGAGACCGAAGCATTCCTAACTTCAATTCAGGATGCTTCGCTCCCAACAAAAAATTATAAACGGTACATTCTTCACGACTCCTCAATCACCAACTCCAGTTGTAGGTTATGCAACTGTGAAGAGGAGACCATCCAGCACATAACATCTGCGTGCAGGATGTTGAGCAGTACCGAGTACACCAATCGTCATAACTCCGTCTGCAAGATTCTCCATCAAAACCTTGCGTTGAAGTATAACTTAGTGGCAACCTACCATCCTTACTATAAGTATACTCCGCAGAGAATCTTGGAAAATGGTCGGGTCAAACTACTGTGGGATCACACTATTGCCACCAACCACAGTGTTGATCATAACAGACCCGATCTAGTTCTGCTTCTGAAGGAAGAACGAGCGTGCTTTATAATCGCTGTAGCCGTACCGTTGGACCGGAACACTGTTGAAAAACAGCACGAAAAAATCCGGAACTACGACCCCTTGGCAGACGATATGAAGCAGAGCTGGAGACTACAAAAGATCGAAGTAGTCCCAGTAGTAACTTCAGCGACGGGATTAGTCCCGCAGAACTTACATAAAGCGCTGAAAACGCTCGATCTTAGGGCTGGACTATACATGGAGATGCAAAAAGCGGTTACCCTTGCAACCTGTGCTATAGTCCGAAGAGTCCTGTTCGGTAACAATCTGACCTAATGGATTTCAATCTTGATCCGCACTGTCTTCGATATAAGATCCATGTCTCTGTATTGTAGAACCTCCGCGTCATTGGCTGAAGTGTTTGCGACAATCGGGATGCGTTAAAACGCATCATCGCTGTGATGCGGGCTTTTAGATGTTGCCTTCAGCCCATCCTTAGGTTGGTCGCCCCTCGGTCCGGTTGGGCGGGAAGAGGGTCGGTGGGCTTTTTTAACAATATATATACGTTTTGTCCGGATAGCTGAGTGGTTATAGCACAAGGCTGTCGTACGGAAGGTCGCAATTCAAATCTCACTGGTGGAGGTGGAATTCGTATCGTGATTTGACGTCGGATACCAGTCGACTCAGCTGTGATTGAGTACCTGAGTCAAATCAGGATAAAAATTTCGGGTGAGTGCAATGCTGGTCACATTGCTTCCTACAGGATACTGTAACCCTGTAGTGTACCGTTACGGTCTTGAATTCAGTTCTCTAACAAACTTTAAGTGCTCTAACACACTTTGTCGCGCGATTATTATTATTTCCGAGCTGTTACAATCTCGGCAGATTTAGGATTTTACCTAATACTAGCACGAAGTGCCAAGCATTTAGGCTCCGATGATCCTACCTACTTAAAAGCTAAAGGGGCGCTGGTAGTGGTGGCCGGTGGTTGTCAATCGGAGAATCCGTCGAGAAATCCCTGCAACATCAGGACATCATGAGAAGCCGTGAGGGATTTAGGTACAATACCTGTAGCTGACAATATTATGGGAACTACAACCACCCGCTCGAGACGCCAAATTTCTTTGATTTCTCGAGCCAGTGGCTCATGTTCATCTTCTTCTCCACGTATTTCCGTTCGATGTTGGGGGATAGGATCAATAATATACGCGGAGCGACCCGTCTTGTCAACTAACAGCACGTCGGGATTGTTGTCCGGAATAGCAGAACTATCATACCGGAAAACCGGACATGCTCCCATGATCAGCCAATACTTGTATGCATGGTTTTGATGGTCACCTTACATACAGCATTACGCCTGGTGATGTATTGCATCGGTGCCATAACGGGGTAGCCAGAAATGAGATGGTCCAAAATCTCTAACGCCGAACCACACATTCTACACTAGTCACTCTCCACCCGTTCTTCCATGATGAGTTTTTATAAACTCGGTTGGCAACCACGTTGTCCTGAGTGGCACAAATAAATCCCTCCGTCTCAGCAAAGAGCTCCCCAGCACACAGCCATCTGTTCGACAAATGCAAATTGACAAATGGTTGCCAAAGACAATTCGCGTGTTTACCGTGCTTTACTTTCGATGTCCGTTCATCGATCCGCCCTTGGTCCGACTTCACCCCACTCAGAAGATTGCAAGATCGATCTTTCAAGGTAAGTGGAGTCTCCGCTCCACGGCAGAGTTTGGATAATGCATTCGGAATTTGGACATAATTGTCCGTATCCGCCTCTGGGCGTTTTCCAGATCGGGTTTCTTCTTCTTGTGAATGCATATCTCAGTGAAGCGATAGGGAATATATTCAATGCGTTTATTTTATTCTTCGCGGAGAGACACGATTTCAGTACCAGGAATTCGGACAGCAAAGCATCCTTCAGATTACCAACTCGAGCATGGGTTCCTTACAGAATTCCTAGGTATTTCTAGAACTCTGTCTCGATCATAACTTCGATGTGGAGGTCACCAATGCTATGTCCGACATGCAGCTCGTGATGACCTTTGCGCATGGCATGAATTCGACACTCTTCTAATCCAAATTCCATCCGAATATAATGACTGAACATGTCTACTATTCGCAACAGACTTCTAAGGTTGTCGTCAGTACCAGCATACAGCTTGATGTCATCTAAGTACATCAAGTGTTCCCACTTAGCACGTTGGCCATATTTGATTGCAAAACTATGCCCTCTAGCATCATTCAGTAGCCATGAAATTGGTTCAGTGCCATGCAAAAACAAAGGGGACTCAACGAATCCCCCGGAAGAAACAATGGTTTGACAGTGCAGCTTTGTCTACTACCGGCCAAACTCTGATCAACTCTAATATAATAGTATAAATTGTTAGGTCAATTACTTAACTTTTTGATCGATCAACGTGGGCCACACTCTATGTTTGCAGTAATAAAACCCGCTGAACTGATGAAATGAAATGTGCAGTTTCTCCTATTGCAATGACTATAGCTCTCTGCTGGGTGTTTGTCTTAACATGGTTGCTTCTAACAGGGTTTCGGTCTTGTGGATTCTTCATCAATCTTGTTAGATCGAACCCATGGGTCTTGTAGCAGAAAGATACAAGGGATGTCTTGCAGCTATATCAACCTCTGTAGCAGAAATTAAACGGTTTTGGCAATCTCGAAATAAAAATACTGCTCTGTAGTTTCTTGATATAATTGGATTACAATCTTTGTGGAACGAAGCATCACCTAATGACTGCTCCTAAGGACCTTTCGACTCTTTTGGTCCAGTTCGAATTTCATGCTGAAACTCTCCACCTCCGAGGATTTATCCTTGTTTGCACGCATGCATCTTACCCTCCAGTATCTGAAAACCCATGTTCTGTTCACCAGCACGCCTTGTTTCAAGGATCGGGTATCTGACATGCTCTGTCCTACTCAGTTCGGTCCTCACAAAGGTGAACCGGCCGCCGACACTATTTGCCTGCAGCCACCTTAATGTTGTGGCGGAGCGAACAACTTGCGTGTCGCAGACACACGCAAATTCGAAAATATTTTAATTTTTTAATAATCTAATAAAGTTTGAACTAAGAAAAATAAAGTATTTATCGCACTAGTCTTTCTATGGGAGGGCGTCATTGAGATTTCTCTCAACGATTTGATCACCCTTTCCACAGAGGTTCTAATCCCTACGAAAAACGCGGAAATCAAAGCATTTGCCGACGCAGATTTGTTGGTCTTACGTTTTTTCCTGGCATTGCTGACCGAATAATCTCTTACGTCCAGTGGTTCACCGGATTACCATCAAATTTCACTGAGCACATTCCAATATGTTACACAATAGCCTCGGTAACTGAGCGCTCCCCAAGCTAGGACATCAGGGTCGTTAGGTTGGTTTGGATTTTTTAAAGGCTAATTTAAATTTAGTGGGTCTGAGCTAAAAATCAAAAACTATTTAAAATAAATTTAGCTATATTCTTTTAAGATAATCATTTTACATTAAATTAAAAAAATAATAAAAAACACAAAACATTAAAAATTACTCTCATATGTAAATAAAAACATTTTTACGCACAAACGAATTATTTATAACGAATTTACCGAGACAATTAGAATCGATATGGCTTGAACAATGCTGCACAAATTTAAAACCTAAGCAAAATCATTTAAACGCAAAACTATGGTTACACATTTTACATGCACAGATCTCCGCATATTTTAGATTGAAATCGAGGAATAATAAAACAGATTCCATGCAACTACTGCTCTCTAGAACAAGACCACTTTTGTTATTGTATTTGAGCTTTATGAACATTAGTTTCTATGCTTGAATAGCGTGTCTCCCGCTTCTACGTTGCCTACATAGTTATGGTACTCAAAGTCGGACAAGATAAAAATTACAAATTGAAAATCTATCAGATTGAAAACGATGGCGCTTGATTGGTTTGACGGTAATGGATGCGATACTAGAAGGACATTGTTCTCTTTTTTAGATTGAGCAGTTCTGATTAAATTAGAAATCTTTATCCCAGCCGGATGTGTCGTCTGGTGGGGGACCATCTGGATCTGCTGGGTAGTCATCGAAGTTCGTTGTATCTGTGACGCTTTTCACGGTTGGTACTATGGGTGGCGGTAGAGTCCGGTTTCTCACACCTTCCCAATAGAACCCGTCAAACCATCTGAAAATATCGAAAGGAAAATTGTTGAAATTAATCTTGAAGCGGAGAAAACTTGCGGCAATTACTTATGCTTCTGTATTTCGCTAATTCCACCGCGTTGGTAGCCCAAACGCTCAGCCGGATTGTCACGACAGAGTTTCTTTATCAGAGCACTAGCGTTCCGCGTAATGTTACGTGGAAATTCGATTGCATCTATTCCCTTGAGGATTATGTTGTACGTTCGCATTGGATCCGAGCCAGTGAATGGTGGGGTTCCTGGAATATTGCAGTAAAATGTGAACTGGAGCTACAACTTTAGCAAACCAATTAGTACCTGTTAACAGTTCAAACATTAACACGCCCAACGACCAATAATCTGCACTAATGTCATGGCCTCGATTGAGAATAACTTCTGGAGCAACATACTCAGGTGTTCCGCAGAAAGTCCACGTCTTACGTCCGGATTGCAGTTTCTTGGCAAACCCGAAATCCACCAGCTTCACATATCCCTGTACATCCAAAAGTAAATTCTCCGGTTTTAAGTCCCTGTAAATGATATTGCGTGCGTGCAAATAATCGAATGCCTCCACCACACATGCCGTGTAGAATCTTGTTGTGGCGTCGTCGAAATGTCCTTTATCCCGAAGGATGGTCCACAGTTCACCGCCCAAGCAGCTTTCCATCAGCATATAGAGATATTTTCTGTCCTTGAAGGTTTTGAATAATTTAACAACGAACTGGCAATTGGCTTCACCCATAATTTCCTTCTCTGACATGATGTGCTGCTGCTGTCTTGTCTCGACAATTTGCGATTTCTTCATTTGCTTGAGCGCGAACGATCGGCTTGTGTCACCGTGAATCTGAACAAGTTCAACTCTACCAAATCCTCCGACTCCCAAGGTGGCAATAACACGCAAATCGGATAGACGAACATCGCGGAACTCTTCGTTGATCCTAAAAAGACAAATGCAAATATTACAGAAATTGTCTGGTTTTAATTATTGAAAAATTATTACCCAAGTGTTCATGATAGCATGAAAAAGAGAGAATATTACGCAAATTTGATTAATAACTTTTAGCTTGTTTTCTTACCTTCCGAAATGAGAAGAGGAAGACATTGATTAATTGATGGTGTTCACTCAAAAAAGACAAACCACGTAGATCAAAATAATTGGGGAGGAGTCGAAATAAAGTTATGCCTCTGATGTGAGAGGAGATGTTTTACCATTAACACACTTCTTGTACTTTTCATAGCCTAGGTAGTACCTAACAACTGAGGGGCCAAAATTCGTGATAATGAAATCGTTGCAATGATCCTTTGGTTTAGTAACTGAAATTTAAGTGGAATATGTAGACATCATCTCGGCCATCAATTGGCTCAAGCACGACAAGACGGTCTCGCCGCAAAATTCTATCTATATCTTGGGCTTGACGATCTGGGCGCAAAGCTATTCATTTGGCTATCTCCACAGAGTTCCCTTTCCACTCATCCCTAACGGAACATAGGTAACAGTGATATCTTTCCCAAAGATTGGAAAGAGGGGATGGTCGTCACTGTTACTCAAAAGTTCCAAGCTTTCGTCAGCACTTTCCTGCGACGTGTCGTCAAGGTACGCTTTCCGACAAAGCACTTCATCGGCGCACAGGTCAGTAAATCGTGGACAATTTGATCAGAAGACGAAAGCGGAAATGGATAGATCACACTTACAATGGGACCTACTCTCCTAAAGTGGTCGATGAGTCAGTTGCCCTATAATTAAATGACGCAGAACAGTACAGGAGGAGGGTAGGATTATGGGGAAGAATTGGCGATAGGGAAAGTGCGTTAAAACCGCAAAAAACACCGTTTCTCATGGAAGATGGTTGATAAAGGCGCTAACAACATTCGGGAAACATCAAGATGTCTAGCAACCTGGGATATCACCTTAGATCGAACAGATGAAATGGAGGCAAAATGAGCATCCGTACAATCCTTCAGTGATGCCCCTGAGGTACCTGGACAAATTATTTTCATGTCCTTCATTATACCTGCGTCCTAGTTAGTAGCCTCGGTGAAAAGTGTATCCCAAGTGGCCGGTACACGTTGGAAGTCCCGAAGTTGGTTTTGCCAAAGTCGTAGTTGTGGCAGGGCCAAACTCTTCGCGACCTTGGTAAGGATGTATGCATTGAACCCGTAGAAGCAGATCGCCTCGCTCCGAACGCGCGTTAACCCAAGCGTAATCCTCAAAGAGCTGAGGTAGAGGATTTGTCCCCGAAGGCATACCTGCTGCAGTCTGCAATTTTCCTCCTAAAAAATGCGAAGCATGGGTTGATAAAAGTGGAAAAGCTACTGGATCCCATTGCCTTTTTCAGGCGGACATGGGAGGGAGGACACACGCGAAAAAACAGAAGTGCCATCGTAAGCACCAAACGGATTTCCATCCGTTCCGAATAGAAGCTGATGAAAGGACAATTGACAAATAAGGCATTGAATTCTAGTCTGGGACTCATGCGCTATTTGGAAATTCAAAATTTTGACTATGACAAACGTTGTCAAGGTGTTCCCACATTGTACCACAGGAGTTTGGACTATGGACACCCGTCTTGAACTCACCGAGGATCCAATAGGAAGGCAACGTGTCGTAGATTCGGGAAAATAGGTCATAAAGTGGAGATTTCCAATGAAAAGGAGAATTACTTTCTCTGGAGGTTCAGTGGCGTGACTGGGAAAAAAACGTTGCCCATAGCGCGGCTCCGGTCTGGTCTTCAGGGCGGAATTAAGGATAGCACTTGATGATCTGCAAGATGCTGTCTTAAGTATGAAAAGGCGAATTCCAGTTGATAAGGGCTCTAAAGCCAGAATAATTGAATGGGACATGTATCATTCACGTTCCAGAAGGAAACGGACCCTGTAAATGGTAGACTCAACGAGAATGTTTCAGCGTTCCCAACTACCAAGCGAAGTATTTATAAAGTAATGTTGCATCGGAGTCATTGCTGTCGTTAGTGGAGAGGTTGCGAGTTCCAGAAGACTTCCCGGCAAGCAGCTACCAATACATTGCTTTCTTGTGATCGACCCTATCTCTGCATACGTCGGCCTAACGCTCTCTTTACATTTGGAATGTCGCGAATGTGAACACTGTAAAGCTATTGGAATAGGCAGAGCAGGAGAATATTTTAAGGGGTGAAGGAGCTACAGCTAGCACTATCGCCTATTCAGTTTTGAACCAAAGAACGGCAGCCTAAGGGGCTTTCATACCTATGTGGCTAGGGTTTTCGAACATCTGGTGAGCTGAAAAAAATGTTTTGTGACAAAACAAGTTCCTTCAGCATTATGGCTTCTATACAATGCAATGGGAAACCAATAAGACAAGTGCAACAAGTGTGTCATCAGATTATGAGTCGCGAATGGTCAACCTGGACCCAGTGGAATGCAAAGCGGACGACGCAGAAAAGCAATACTGTCCGCAACTGAATTGAAGGCCACGAAATCAACTTAAAACTGAAATGATGTTCGATACTATGGTTAATATTAATGGGCGTTTTGCACTTCCCTGCTAATAGTCAACATCAAGAAACCAAAATATAATCGGGTACTGTCCATCACATTATACGTAATGCCTGTCTGTACAAGATTGGTCAATGTGGACGATCAGGAGAACAGTTCGGCACACCGCCTAATTCCAATAAGAGTGCATCTGGGACAACATCTGGGACAACATCTGGTGAGGTAATATTTATCACCACGGGGCTGATCTTCACAGATTTTCTAGCAAATAAAGGTTCATATAGGAGACCAACACCACCTACAGGAGAAAAGGAGAACCCTCTGTACTGAATGAGACGGTATGCTTGTTACTTCCCGAGTTCCTGAGAATAGGATATTGAGAGATGTCCTAAAGATTGACGCGGAATCACAAGGAAATGGTGAAATTAGAGCAGCACAATTGTGACAGCATCAAAGAGACTGTAAAATTGGAAGAAGATTGGACGCTCGTAGCGACATGCTAGAGTCCTTCTCGCCTGGCAATAGTCGACAATGATCTCGGTCGGAAGAATGTTATAACTGGCGTTAGTGGGTGGAAATTTCATCCAAAAAACGAATGAATGCTAACATGTAGTAAAAATACTTGTGAGGAGAAAAATCGTTGTAAATCAGAAAGAGTTCAATGCCTGCAGGACGCAACAGGCATGATTCCTACAGAGAAATCGATTTTATGTTCACTGATAGAAGCATCTGTATCCCAATTGCACAATTTGTGAGAAAAATTATAACTTCCAAAAAGACCTATTGCTACTAGTCTCGCATTCTTTAGCTAGTGTCGCGTGGAACAGCGGAGCTGGCTTATCTCGGTCATATACGACATCAGTCATAGACTTGGTCTAAGTGGAATTGAAAAACGTTCAAGTAACCATCAGCATCAAGGCATCGTAATTTCGCCCGGTACTTTAAATTCTGTCAGACATAAATAACTTAAGTAAGCCACTATAGAATGGTGTAGAGAAAACATATGTGACAATTTGCAACATTAAGACAAAGACTGAAGCGAGTAACTCGTACCCTATTAATTTCGTAATGGAGGCTTTCAAAACGACAATATGGATTTCGATACATCAGAGCAGTGGCCGACCGTATGAAACTGGTAGGTATCAACCTAGTCTTGAAATATAAATTGGCATTTTCGAAGGAAAAGTGAGAAATGCAGGCGAGATTCCGAGGAACATTCGTTAAACTATAGCTAAGCATCGTGAGCTACGTAGCATACTTCTAAGTTGCTTCTAACTAGGGTGGCGAGGTCGATCTTGCTCCAGTTTGGAGGAAGGCTTTGTAGATTCCAGTAAAAGCTCATAAACGAAGTACAGTCTACAGAAGGATCGCTCCAAGGGTTTGTTCTGTTTTTAGGACTATCTCAAATGATAGTGTGCTCGTAACCTCGGCAGTGATACCGATCGACATCTTGGTAGGTGAGATGACGAACGAAGTCGCTCTCTCCTGTATCATACACGAAGGACACCTAAAGTGAGAGATATGTAAATAGATGGCGAGAGGCTTGGGAATGCTCGGGAAAAGGCGATTGATACGCAGGCCTGCACAAGTTTAAAGTAGATACCTCTTCGGATTGTCCAAACTGCGGTAGAATCCCAGAGGACCTAGAGCACGTATTCTTCTACTGTCCAAAATTTCTGGAAGAAAGGAAGAATCTAGAGGAGATTATAGAAGAGGTGCTGGCACCAGAAAATCTGTGCGAAGAGATGTGATCAATTCCATAATCGCATATATCCAGAGCGAAATGAGAAAGACAGAGTAGACGAGAAAAACCCGTTTACAATCGCCGCGTGGAGAAGGAGGATGACCACGTTAGATTCGGCTGAATCCGCCCCGTGATGTAGTACCTTATGGTGGCTCCACGGGGCATGGGGTGAGTCGGCGTGGTTTTAGTAGGTAAAAATCCCACAAGTTTGCCGGTATCTCGAAGATTTCCACCTCCTCAACAAATGGCAGGCAAACAGACAGATGGACGGACAGATAGCCAAACAGTGAACCGATTTTACCAATGTTTTGTTTCACGCACTATGGGGAGTACCGTCTCCGTTGTAACCGAGAAAATAGTTGTAACTCCCTATTTGGAATTATAAGTTTTCTGTCTTAGATAAAAGCCTTAAGAAAGTTTTTTGATTAAGAGTAAACAGCGAATGATCGACACACGTCAGTATTTGTCTCACGCCACTGATTCAAAGCAGCGTCTTCATAGCCGCGAGGCGACGTTCATTATCTTTTATAGTTGACCAACACTCAGAATCATAGAGGGCGATAGAGTGGACGCTAGTGGGGTAAATTCCGGAGTTGAGTTTGATGTTGATATGTCGATCACAAAGAACATAAGCTGTGGAACGCCACTTCATCCAAGTTGCACTAATGCGTGATGCAATTTCAGAACGCAATTCTCCATTGGTTGATAGCAACGACCCGAGATATATAAATGGGTAGGTCTCTGGCAATGATAGCGCCTGTTTCATTAGGATCGGTCGACAAAAATTCTGTTTTATTCAGATTCAATCTGAGACCGTATTGCATGAGGCAATCATTCCACTTTTAGGTAAGTTGGACCTCGACCTACTATTAGACGCTAAGAAAACAATTTTTTTAAAATAAAAGTTCAATTTTATGAAAAAAATCCTTCAAATTAATTTATACTGCCAATATTTCGAAGATGAGTGAGTTTTCCAAAAGGTTAGAGAATAGAGATAGCGTATATAATATGAAATTGTTCTCCTGGCATACTTACTTTTTACGTTCCAATGTGCCCTCATCATCATATCTGTGACGAATTTCGTCCAAATTAGATATTAACTGGTTGAATGTCTCCCTATCAATAACTAGACAAGTAACCCCTTCAGGAGAGTCGCAAATAATGTTAGCCGTACGCAAGTCATCTCTAAAATGTTAAAAAGATATATGAATCCAAGTTAAATTGCAAAATATCAATGCGACCTACCCTTGAAGAGCCTTTTCTCCGAAAAAGTCACCTTTTCCTAATAATCTGATGAATTTTTCTTCTTGCGCGTCATTTTGTCTTATTGTGACTCGAACCTGGCCCTTTGATATTATGAAGAAGGTGTCGCCACGAGCTCCTTGCCGTACTATGTAATCGCCTTGCTGATAGTGGGTCTCTTCCAAGATATCGGATATTTTGATGAGCGTATCTTCTGGAAGGTTCTTGAAGATAGGTACACTGAAAAGATAGAAAATAGCCAAAGATTAAAGAATGTCGTAATTATGAAATGAATGAGAGGATGAAAAATTTCAAGCTATATTTAACGGCAATCAAGATGAATTCCCCAAAGAAATTGAGCTCAAACCGTAACAAAAAGGAAACTACTTAGAAATTAAACCACATTGACCGCATGCCTCAATAGAATGTAAATCGTGGTAATTAACTCCTAATCGTTAGCAATTTCACATTCTCATATGCAGTAATCTGACCGCGGTTATGCTGATAGCATCGAGGCTTGTAAGTGCAGCAATCACGTTTGTTACGCTAGCATGCATGTTAGCCGCATGCACAACATTCGCATAGCTCGCACGCAGCCTGGAGAGGCGGACCAAAGGTGCGAGTAGAATTACTAATAAACACGTTAAGGCCTCTCAGCTGGTTTGTTGTGATTCCATCAATTTTCACTTTTACTTTTATTGCAAAATTGCGGTTTCATTTTAAATTGGAGCCTAAAGTGTTTAGCGTACGCGAAAAAGGCAAAGCAATCATCGCCTCATCACAGCAGACATAGTAGCGTGTGCATTTGATGAACGCAAACGAAAGAGGTTGACGAATTAATAATTATTTTTTCATTGGGGTTTGGAGCAGAATCATTTGGCCTTTGGATGGGGAAGCCGTGAACCACAGGCGATAGGTTCAAAAAGAATTACATTATCGTTACTTCTCAATTGTGGAGAGGCTTTTTCGAAAGTGGTAATTGTTCTCTCGTGGATTGCTTAGCCGCAAGTTAATTTTGTCGACCATTTAGAAGTGCTAAACTCAATAAAGGAAGAAGCCATTTAAGAAACCGTGATTTAGAGTTAATCGGCTTTTAAGCCCAAGGATCATATTTTATAAAATATCCGCTAAATCGCATCATGTCGACAACCAAATTATGATTATATTAGTTAAATGACTACGCAAAAGGTCTTGCAATTGATACGCTTGAGCTATGACATTCTGTTGCTGGCAACAGAGCTATTTTATGACGCCTACGGTCTGTCAACAGTGTGACATTAAGACAATTTATTATCGAAATTAGTTTCTTGTTTAATAAACAGGTATATAGAATTTTTGGTTGACTCCACCAAACCTGCGCTGGGGAAAGATTGCTTTCTTATATCGTGCAGTTGCGGAAAAAGGAAGGGGCGACCCCTCTCTAGAGCCCCTTGCACATCTCAACGATGGTTGACTTTCTAATCAGCTTCTTAGTGATAATGGGGATTTAAAGGAGAGGTGACCGCTGCCAGTTTTCATCGAGGCTTCCCAATACAATATTTCCTTTTCCTCACGTATACTCTCCTTACCTTTCATCTCCTGGGGATGAGGTTGGCAAATTAAAATTTACCATGATAATGTCAAACCCCACCCCTCCTTTGGAGCACGACAGCTTTAAGCGGTAAATAGACCCTGTGGTTTTTAATGGAGTTGGAGAGAAAGAACTGCCACTTTCTCCCCCTTACCCTCCTTACTCACTTCAGTTATTGGACTCAAAATTAAATCTTACCGTTTTGACGTCCAAATAGCCACAGCTTAAGGCGCCACTAGTTTCTAGACAGTCTTGACCGTTGTAGTTCTTGACCAAGGCTAGAAAGACGGGACCGTGCTTTGTATCCGCCTAAGGTCGACTGACTACCGTATATCGACTACCGTATATCGACTACCGGTCGCAGACTTTCGTTATTTTTGAAATGTCAACTATTCGGCATCAGCGCGATTTTTTACAGGTCAAAAAAATGGTTGTGAACGAACCTCTCATGACCTGACAGAATAACAAACTCAAACTGATTTCGATGCATGACCATACTTGCTAGACAATCCAGGTTAGAACTTTTTATTCACTGAGTTGTGACCTTCAATGAATAGTGGGTCTATTCCCCCAATCCAAACATAAAACGACAATGATACAATCCTAGGCAAGTACCCTAACTGGTAGCAAAACGATTTTCAAGAAAGGTATTATTGGTGTTTTGTGCATTTCGAAGACATCATCTAATTTTAGCTGCTCCCAAATGGTCGGATCATGGACGTTAACTTGCACAGTACACAACTTGATGGAATGTATGCTGCGCTTACCAAAAGAAATTTTTCACTTTGACCAATGGAAAGTAAGTACTATTGCACAGGACAGATGAATTATGAAAAAATTGAAACATTTTGATCAAACTTCTTTCACAGTGAAAATGTACCTAGGATTTGTAAGGTCGGCTACCACGATCTATGGTTCCGCGAAAAAAGGCAGCCTAAGTAACCTGACGAGGTTCAAAATTGGTGCTTGGCTTCTAATGGTAAAAGGGATATCGCCACTAGGTCAAGGAACTAGTTAATGAATAGGTTCAATTCATAAATTCGAATGGGCTTTACTGCGGAAGATAAAGTTTACTGTTTACTGTTTTATTTTTGTTGACGATTTTATTAAAAAAAGTGAACATTTTCTTCTTTTTCTTCAGTCTTTGTCCCTTTCATAAGCGCGGTCGATTCGTCTTGATCGGTTGCGCCATTTGGTTCTATCAAATGCCTGATATCGGGGCAGTCGTGAGGCTTTAAAATCCCCATCCAACGTATCAAGCCATCGTTCTTTTGGCCGGCCTTTTGGTCGCTTGGCATCGACTTCGATGTTCAGACCAATCTTGGCAAGTAAATTCTCGTTAGCGTGAATTACGTGACCATACCATCGAATGCGCCTCTCTCACAATTTCTCCACAATCGCTATAACTCTATATCGATCGCGGATATTCTTCTTCATTGTCTTTTATAATCGACCAACACTCAAAACCATAGAGAGCGACAGGACAGACGACGTCGCGGTAAATTTTAGATTTGAGATCAAATACTAGAAAACTTAGACTAAGCCTAAAAGGAATCTAACGAACCAAGCTCAAGTGGATTATAACAGCAGCATAGCTTCGAAATCGAAAGTCAACGAAAGGTACTCCGAAAATTTTTAAGTTACGCGTCTTATACGAAACTGTACGGCAGGTGATGTCAGTCAAGACGGAGGTAGTCTGGGCAGAAGGCCAGACCATGGAGTCACATGAGGAAAAAGGATCCTGTTGAATATCAGAGGACGAGAAAAGGAGGCGACGGTTGGAAAGGTAGGAGACAAACCATGTAATGAATAGCGGAGGAATGCTAAGTGAGATTCTACAAAACTCCCTGTAGATAACGTATATTTCCTGCCGAATATTTAGACATTTAGTTAAGAACTTAATGAAATTTAATTGATAACTCTCGTCGAGACTATGAACGCCATTTTTTGTGTGCTCCTATCTTTCATACCGTTCCTGCAAAATTTCTTTTCATGGACACTCATCCCGTTTCTTCCTTGATATGTGTACCTTTTTCAAACTCTGTAATTGCCTGATGGACTGCTTTGCCAACTCTGATAGTATTTCCCGCATCGCCTTTTAGATTACACGTAGCGCGGATATTTTTGAAGCACTCTTCGCAAAACTCGACATTTACTTTCACTCTCCCATCCCGAGGATATGACGGTTCTACAACACCCTACAGCTTGAGTCCTTTGGCTCAGTCTCCTCCATTAGCTTCAAGCGTATGTTAAGCCATTTACTTGCTCCTCCTTCTGAGGAAAATATTTAACTAGGAATCGACTTTTCTGTATTTTGTCTTTTGCTTTTTGGAGGTGAGTCAACAGAATGGTTTGCGAACTTGACAAAAGTTGAAGAGGGTTGGACAGGGCTTCGAGTGACACGAATATAAGGCCAGAAGATTTCAACGGTTTCGCCAAACCAGTGGAGCCTAGCCACTGACCAGACATTCCTTAATCCTGTACTGAAGTTCGCAAACCTTTAAATTAATCGAAATCAGAGTTGTTCCTGGAAAACATATTATATCCGTCTTGCAAGTTTCAGACAAAGGTATTTTATGGATCTCAGTGGTGAACCAAAAACCAGAGGAAGGAAAAGACGTAACAAGAAAGCGGGTTAGATAGAATGATATAAAAGGAATGGAGCACTTGGTCGCATGTTAAGGAAGTGAGGATGAGGTAGCAGTTGATAGTTGCCCCAGCTTAACATGAAACACACCTTTCCAAAGTTGAACTTGCGCACAAAACGGGAGTTGAGACGACCGATTTGAGCATCGAATTCAAGAACAGGATGATGTGATGGACAAAAGGAGCCAGGTAAGGAAATAATCTGGAGATTGGAAAATGGAGTACACATGTAGGTTGTAGAGAACAAGATGAAGAGTGAGATTCCAGTTATTTCTAGTGAGGCCGAACTGAAAGTCTGCACTTTTATGAAGGAGTGGAATGTCGCGTTTCAAACCTCACTGGTGACGAGATGTCGGATAGTGCAAGAATCTCAACGAAGTAACATCAAAAGAAGAAATCTGCACTGCCATGAAGGAACCCAAGAAATTCAAAGAGTTTATTGTGAGCTCTCGAAAATCCTATAGCGGTATTCAAGCGGGCAATTGGAATTGAATTAGACTACCGTTGTTTCAGAGAACAGATCGCACTAAAGAAGGCGAAGGCATGTACTGGCGACATCGATGCAGGAAGTCTGGAGAGAAAGGTCATATTGCTAGGGAGTGCAATAGGAACCCCAAATGCCTATTATGCGAAGGAAACGAGGAACGGAATAACCGGCATATTGCTGGGAGTAGTAAAAGCCCGGAATTCAGAAGGGAGTTGAATGCAATAAGAGAATAAGGTTTATTTAAATAAACCTCAATGAGAGCTACTCGGGATTTATTTAAGCAGTCAACCTACGAATCTGAAATTTAAATCGTCATTATAATATTGAACCTCAAATAAACCGTCACTCCAGCGTATGGGTCACAGCAAGAAGACTATACACAGGAGATTCAATTCCCAGCACATTCTTAGAAATTTTATGCAGACGGAAAATCTTGCAAATATTCGACCGCGGCCGGAATTGCGTGACCTGAAGACAAAAGGGTTGTTTTTAGTGCCGCATGTGCCGTGTATGCGATGCACGTGGCGACATCTGTCATAACAATAGATATTGCACAGCTGTTTATGGCATCCTACATCCCAGCGAGAACCAAAGGCAAAACTTCCTTAAAGATTCAATTCGCATTAATGGTAATGGATCTTAACGGAATCATTGAATCATTCCTCTATGGGAAGCTTGTGTAGAAGCAAACACGTGCAACATTCTCGGGAATAGATCCATGTTTGCTCTCCTAGGAAATGAGGAGCAAATAAATTAATGCATCCAAGATCAACTTTTCAGATGCATCGGTTTCCTGCTGGGATATGATGAACAAACACACACAAGAAAACCATCTAGGCAACATCTACGCACCAACCCAGCAACACCACTTACCTACCTCCTCCCTACCCGAAAGGTACACAATGAGATTTCCTTTCTTTTCCGCTGGAGTTGCTTCTCTTGTGTATAGTCTTCCTGGGTCACAGACTCGACTGATGGCCGTATGGGCGTGCGGTCGACAAGCCATAGATTATACTATGAGTCAGGTAGTCACCCGCTTTGTGTGGGCAAATATAAGTGATATTTATGTGTACAGCTGTTACGCCTCACCAAGTCTGACACTGTCTCAATTCAAGGAAATGCTTCACAATCTAGTTCTCGACACAAACGCACGAACTTCGAAGGTTATTGCCGGTGACTTCAAGACTTGGTTCTTCGAATAGGGCAGTAAAGAAGCAAGCAGCAACGGCGATGATGTGAGCACCTTTCGGAAAAGGGGGTCTGCTTCAATCGTAGATCTGATCTTTATCAGCCCTACACGGGGGCGTTTTATGTCCTGGTGCGTCAATGAGGAGGGGAGTCGTGGCACAGGGCAGAGAACCATTATGTCCAAAACTGAGATACCAAACTTTGGGTGAGCGCACCCTCATAGAGTTGTGGGTAGGTAAACCCAATAAACAAGGCGGCACCGCGGAAAGAGCTTTCCATCTAACACAATGCGGCGCAAAAACATGCGACGCGTCCATACTTCGTAGATAGCGTAGAAGACCCAACTGCTGGTGGAATAGTGAACTGGCCAACCTGTCACCGCGTGAGACAAGCGGTTCAGAAGGCGGTAGGTATGATCCACTAGGGACAAAAAGAGCACACCTGTAGAGAAGCAAGACGTTTAAGCTGGCTATCCAGTGGATCAAGAATTAATGTTTTAAGGAGCTCTGCTCGGAGGCCAGTGTAAACCGTTGGGTTTGTAGAATCGTGATGGGCGATTCAGGGGTCGGGAATTTCAGTATCATCACATGCACTATCCTCTTGTTGAAAATCATCCAGGGAATAGCCAGAGAGGAGCACTTACAGCTTCCAGCGATTTCTGAATGTAAAGGCAACTCCGGTAATCACCAAACAAGTCGGGACACCGGAAGCTGGCCGCTTCAGGTATGAAAAGTTTTGTGCATTTCTTTTATAATAATATATCATTTGAATTTTCATTTACACCTAATATGTGCATATATTATGTGACAATTCCCACATCCAGTCTTGAAATTGCAAAGAAGCAACACCTTTGATCTATTATAACTTTGCTACTAGTAGTGCGATTTCCACTAAACTAGAATCATGCTCTATGTTCTACCCTAGATTTCTACAAAATTTCCTGGTGTTAGGATGAACTTAAGGGGGGTTCTGCAGCCAATTACTAAAAATTGTAGTAATATACTATTATTAACTTTATTTGAACAGATATCAACGTAGAGGGTATGTCGGAGCCTAGGCACCATATAGTGGCAGCCTCTTGATCTTTTTGAGATTTTTCGGTTGGGTAGTTTCTGAGAATGGGTCTATTAAAGAAATGGTCGCTTTCGACCCTCCCCCCCCCCCCCGCACTCCCTACCTTTCCAACAAATGTGAAAACTAAGATCAGGTTCGAAAAGTACTAACCGTTACCTTAATTTGATACTGACTATATTTGATGAAAAAAAATTTACACCCCCGTATTGTTGCATGTGTGCCCCCCCCCCCTAACATTCGGTGCAGAATTATGTAACACACTGTATGCGTGAGTTTCCACCTTTTCACCAAATTTAGTATGAATCGTTATAACCGTCTCCGAGAACACAAAACCTTAAAAAGAACTGCGAGATCTACGACAGTAAAGCCACAGGCCTCAACGGAGTACCGAAAGGACATTTAGGACCTTGTTTAAACTAAAACTCACTGAGGAAGGGAACAATTGCTCCTCGAAATATCAGCGCCTAGCTTCCGGTATTCCGACTTATTTATCAATGAGACTAGGCATTAATTTTCATACCACTTCACCAGTCATGCAAATGATAAACCTTCAGCAGCGAGGCCACTGTAAAAGCGAACAGAAAAATCCATGGCGATCGGGATTCGAATCCGAAGCTGCAAGATCGAAAAGCTAACGTCAAACCACCTGGACCGTCACAACATCGTGAGTTCAAGGGTCTGTTCTAGTGTGTTGGTCATTACGTGGCAGTTAATGTAGATAAGGGTACTATTAGCCCAATCTTTCCTGCCTAATTATGAATGATATAAGCGGCTTCAATACTGATTAATTCCATTCTATTGGAACGTATGCCATTGTTTCACTTCAGTGTCGTAAAGGTTAAAATGTGAACTGAATGTTTTAAAACTGATAATGGATGATCTAACAACCAAATAAATCCATAATAAAGCGGCTGTAATGACTGCTACAGTAACTCTCCACCATACGCTTGGATCCTTATATGATATAATGAAGCCATATTACGTTTCATCAGCAAAACTCAAGGCATCCTGAAAACTTCCGTAACAGATCATAAATTCCATCTCCGAATTTGCCCTGCAGTCAGCAATATGCAACAGCAATGCATCATATAATTTACCTTGCATCGTTCCCTCGCCAATAAATTACTCACCTCTTCAAGAAGTCCGTGTATTCCGTTTGTCTTATAAGACCAGTTCGCATCATAATCGTCTGGAAGCATTGTCGTTCTATTGCCCATAGCTTGCAGTCTGTAATGGCCGTAATTGTTGCCGTCCGCTGGCAATTATATAAAATTGCAAGTTCACCAAGCACCTTGGCACCCGATAACGTTGATAAATATTTCCCTTCGCGCGATACTTCCACTCGTCCCTCTGGAAAATTCGAAAGAAAGAAAACATTTCTCGTAAATATCTCCAAGAAAAAATGTTTGTAAGAGGAATGAAAAGTCGGTGAAAGAAGAAAAGTCGTCATTTCTCTGGGACTAGGCTTTGTTATGTTCCACGATCATCGCTGCCACTATCATTACAGCTGTCCTCGCTGGCAACTAATAAATCATTGGCCGCGTGCATCCGAGACATGCAGAAAAACTTATCAACATTTTTTGCATTCGGGAGGAATACGCATTAGGGAGAAAGCATCCGCAGATGACGAGTTTCGATTCCGCATTTAGATGCACCGATCGCGGCCAAGTAATGACAATAATGCGGTTAAAATGCTTCATCGTGCAATAGTTTTCTTGATGATGGCCTAGTTCGGAGACTTTTACGCGAGCTGGAATTACCGAAAGTCATAATTTGAGGCGCGTTTTTCCTAAATCTTAATAGAACCAAACAAACAGTCTTCAGAGTCTTTCTTGAGTAAGGGGCTTGCTTTAGGCAATTGGTTACCGCGAGGACATGGCTAGAAAAATTTGAATGAACCAAGAAAAATCTTAAGACGGAGCGACAAAACTCCACATGAAAACGAAATGGACACACTTTTAATGGATAACTTATTCCCTTTTGGGATGTTTTTAAAACATGTTGATGTAAATAGATCAGTTGTGAAAAGACTGTTTTGTATAGTATGCGCAGTAGATAAAAAGAATTTGAACAGACAAAAAACTTTTCTGAGTGCATTACTTTTATTTTTGGTTTGTCCATTAAGCCTGACCGCCATAGGCGTAGTGATGTGGAAATATGACCTAGAATATCTACTTCAATCATGGTTTCCTTCTGAGGGTAACAAACTAATTAAAAATCCTGAACGATAGGAGAATGCGTTAAGCGCATATTTTATATTTTTAGCAATTCACAACCCTCTATATGAACCTAATATGTTTTAAGTGTGTAATTTTACTTTTACTGGTTGTCAACAGATGGTTTCTGCGGTACGTCGTGGTCCACATGATACGATGTGAACATAGTCTCCTAGCAAAGTTAATTGGTATGGGCCTGCATCGTATAGTTATTATCCATTGAAAATGCCACCTTACGAGCCAAATGCGGAGATTTGTATTTTTTGCTGCAATACCAAGAATGAAGCTAAGGTTCATCGAATGCACATGTGTATGCGCTATGGTGAGGCCGCTATTAGTGAAAAAATGTGACGTTTCAGGAACAGCAACTTGTTGAAAGCCGGCATAGTTGTGAAAAAGGGAAACTTTTGAAGATAAAGAAATGGAATCATCACTTAAACAACGTTCATATCAAAACAAAGAAGAATTGGCAAGTTCATATCCCTGAAACTAAAATTAAAATTAAGTATTTTTCGAACACATAAAAAATGTCCTTGCACTTGATCAACAATACAACACCTTTTCGATCACAGAAAAGCAATGCTTAGCATGGAGATAACTCCTTTCAAAAGTCTTCCCAAAGCAGTGAGGGTTTATTCTAATACCTTTTTATTTTAAAACTGTTATAAAAAAGCAACTATTCACGTGAAATTTTCATCGAATGGTTAAAGTTTGAATTTTCAACATAACGCGTCAGGTAGTAACCAGGTTTTGTAAGTTACCTGCAATCATTTCAATAAATTTCCTTAATTTTTATTTAATTTATTTAAATTCGACTATAAATTTTAAATTTTGCCAATTTGGCACGCTTCGGAACATAGTGATGTTTGATGTTTTTTATTGGAAAAAGTACTCCAAATTTTTCAAAATATTTTTGAGTAATTTTAGGTGCATGCCGAGTCTACTCACAGGGGTGGAGACGGATAACTACAGTTTCTGTTGGAGTACTGCTTTTTCCAAGGAAGTGGAAAAAGCAACGACTGTTAAAATTCTCAAAAAAGGACGCCCTTCTTAAATAAGAAAATTTGAGAAAAATTTTGTATCTTCCTTGCCGTCGCAAGGATAAGAACTAAAAATTATCTTGCGGTAAATACTTGAAGAGACAGCTCCAAAGTCTAATCGACAACGGGTGCATTAGGTGTCGTTTTTTTATCTTTTGATATTGGTACATCAACGCCCTTTGGATCTTTGTGGAGCACTATGCCCGAGTTTAAATTACCGATCTGACTACTATTTATTAATTTCAAGAAGGCTTTGAACGTCGTCAACAGAAAATGTATTTGGAATGCTTTATGTAGAGGCGGAACTGTGTAGAAATTAGGCAACAAATGACTCATTTTATAACATGCTATATCGAGGTAAAATTTAAATCCAAACGGAAATCAGACACGGCTCCACTTCGCCACCGTTATTATTTCTACATTCGGAGAGAACATGCAAAAATGAGCGTCTACCACTGAAAAGATTAAAGCGCGTTCATCAACTTTTAACAACTATGTATGTGCCATGGGAGTACTCTAGGATAGATATCTGTGGAGAAATTAACTAAAAAACGGCAATGAATAGTGTACATATAAGGTGTCGATGCCACTGCGGCCCATGTAGGGGAATTCGCTATGAGAAGACGGCCGATGAGTGGGTCCCCCTTGAGCTTTGAGAAGCAGAACGGTGAAGGAAGAAAATAGAATTGTCGGGAATTCCTGTTGGGAGTTGAAAAACATGAACAGTAACCGCCAGCAATGGCGCATAGGCACGATTCCCATAAAGCTTTACAGCAATAATGGGCCGTGAGACGTCACTGAAATGAATGTTCCTCAAGTGTTGGATGAATATAAAGTAACTTTACTTAAGAAGGTCACCCCGTGTGTCCGCAAACTAGGATAATTGCGATTCATTCAGTATTTTTTTTTATTAATTGAAGAAGCCTTGAAAAAACGCGAAAATTCACAAAAAAAAAAGCCGGCGCCAAAAATTTAGCTTTTAATATTTTTTAATAATCCTAGTTTGCGGGCTTTAGTTAAGTCTGCACGTTAAAATGCCGTTTAATTTATCTATCCGTCTTTAAGATGATCGCAGCGCCCTCTAGCGTGGCACAGGAAAAACACCTTTTTTGGAGATGGTGTATAAATTGCTCTGTATTTCAATAATGAGTTATGCTATCGGGCTGGCTGGCTCAAGATATTAATAAATACATGGTGAAAAATTCGTATTAGTATCTTTATCCAGTTCTTCATAAAAACTTTCTAAAAATCGAAAAAAAAGGCCTTCGCACTACATGACCCCTTTAACGAATAAATTCAATAGAAATCCCACTAAACACCACTCGCAGAGCAGCGGATACCTCATCTTTGTCTCACTACCTCATAATATAACATATTTAAAAGGAAAACACGAAATACGTACCGGCAAAGTACATCCTAAATGAATCCTCTTATAGCTAAGAAGGATAAGCAGAATCACTGACTTATTGACTGAAATGAACGGGGTTTTTGCCTAAAAGCTTGCCCACCAAATAGATTGGTACTTAACGATTTTAACTTTATCTATCCGTTTTAAGGTTTTTTTATTAAAATCGGTTTACTATCTGTATGTCTGCCTGTCTGTCACACACATTTTTCTTAGAAAGAGCTGTAGCGATTCACACCAAATTTGGTGGAAAGGTGGGAACTGTGAACGCTCACGCAGTGAGCTACATAATTCTACATCCAATTTAAGGGGAGGTCCCCATACATGCAAAAGGGGGGTTGAATTTTTTTTCACCAAATATAGTCACGTGGGGTATCAAATGAAAGATCTCGATTAGGTTTTAGTTTTGACATTTGTTGGAAAGGTGGGGAGTGCAGAGAGTCGAAAATTTTTATCTCTTTAACGGACCCGTTCTGAGAAACTACCCAACCGAAAAATGCCCCCTGGACATGCCTGAAACGTCCAGCTTTTAGTTTCCCAACTTGTTAATCTATCAAATCGAATCAAAATGTTTGTTCAAATAGTGAAGCATAATTTGGACTGTTTTTACTACGGATAAGGCAGTATCCATATTTACCAACACTTGTATATACCCCCAACCCGGTTTTGCACCAAGGTCCACCGATTTGATATCCATAAAATCTGTCTGCATTCTGACCTACGCCATCGTTCCATACGAGATAGGGTTTGCCACTTTTTTTTCTACTATAGATATTGCCCCCCCCCCCCTTATACAGTTTCCGAGCTGGAGCATCCTCATTTTACTCACAACTAGAAGGTCAATGTATCGCTCATAGATTTGGTCGTTATATAGGCTACGTCCATCCTCTTGTAAGGGGTTAAAAATTCTTCGGACGAATCTTCTCTCGAAGGCGGCTAAAAGTCCGCAAAAAAAATATTGGAGCTACTTAACCATTATATATTTTATGCAGGGGGTGTTAGTTCCAAGTTAAAGTAGACAAGGCTTAATGTCCAATACATTCTTTATTTTGAGAAATTTAACTCATCTTATGCCTGCAGGCAAATAGCTGAAATTTTTCTAGCAACTTTTGTTACAATCTTTCTATAAAAGGGCATGCATCTGGCAATATGGCACTTATTTTAGAAAACTTAATTTAGTTAATCGATGAGGCGAACGAGGCACTTTATTACTATCGTAGTAGCGATTTGAAAGGCATATAATATGAAAATAACCAATATAAGGCAAGGATGGATTTTACTAAATGAATTGAAAAAAGTTAGCAAGTAACTTTTAAGGATTACATCAGAAGCCTTCCATGGGGAATCTCTCAATTAACCTAATCAAGAAAAGAGAGGAGTAAGGATATCGGATCCGGGTTTAAAATTATTGTGGCGGTATGCATCAGTTTTTACGGAAAATCTGAACTTAACATCACAAACGAAAATTGCACTTTGAACGGTGAGTATGATTGAAGTCAATTTTTGCAATTTGACGGGAAGGGCACCAAAGTCCAATAGCATCATCTACGATATTACATTCTGTCATTCAGCGAAAGCCTAAAGGGCAAACATTACGTCATTTTACAAGCAAAGTATTGTCAGCATTTAGATCCTCCGCTAGGATTATGGTTTCTGCTGGACTGCCATGAACTGTTACCAGAATATCTATTAATGGAATGACCAGCAGCTTCACTTAAGCTGGAATCTGTGGGTCCATCATGTCATTCCGTATTAAAAATTATTGCTTTTGCTTCACACCTGGTTGAAACAGCCGACTTTTCCAAGCACATTTATTGCAACAAGAGTGGGGCAGTGTTTTATTCGAATTGCGCCACTTTTTTAGCAATAGTTCATGTTTCTTCTTTATGTGATACGCCCTTCACATCACACCTACACTTTTTCAGAGTATATCCAATCCAGTGTCATTAGCATCTTTCAATTTGAGTAGTTATGTCTCCGTTGATCAAAGTATCTTGTATATTGCTCTCATGACACCTTTTTTCATGCAATTTGCCACAGCTTCATATAGAACAGAATAATGCTCCATATGCTCATGCTACCTGATAAGTATCGTAGGGGCTTTCTCTAATTCACTATTGAAGAGTCTTCCTCTTCCTTTAACAATACCCAAAAAAACTGTCGGGAAAATATTGTGTGCCTGAAAACATATCTCATTTTTCAAGGAAATAATATTTCGAAACCTGATAACTTCTTTTTCCTATTGCAATAATTAAATAATCGTACGAGTTTAACGTATTCAGCCAACAGAAAAGGATGGTCAACTTGGCGTAATAATTGATGTAGTGCACTTGATCTAGCGACTCTCTACGGCACACAAATGTTCTTAATCGTTTCCAATAGAGATACTTCTCCTTTTCTTTTTGTACCTTAAACCCAATTTATAGAAAAACTTCCGTCCTTTCCATATCAGTCAATATCATCTTTGAGTACTTTAAATACAACATTGTAAACGTGGTGAGTTAGAGGACCAAAAAGTGAGCAGAAATTAATCGTTATCGCGCAATTCTCACGTTGAGTCAATAAGCCGAGTCTTAAAGATTTTGCTGTCATGCACTTTCTAAATTATCACCATACGATTAGCACTTCTACCGGCAATAGAAGTTCAGACGCTATGCAACGTGAGGCCAACTACTTTGAAACTTTTACAGCATCAATTCCATGGACCGCAAGACCTTTCAGAGTAATCTGAGAGTATGAGATTACTCTGAAAGTGCCAAATAATTTACACTGAATAAGGCAATGTTCAGTACGGCACAGTTACAAAAAGTTAGCCTTCTGCAGTGAATACCGGAAATCAGATCAAAAACTGCGAGAGGTAATCCAAAACGATTATACGCTCAAGGTATCTTCGATAAGCAAATCACAAAGTCAATATATAGAAAGACTAAGGTAGTTAATACGCCAACAATGGGTAATATTATGCACAACACCCACGGCTTTAAGCATCCAATCTTTAGCTGCATAAATGCTATATGACAACCCACCGAACACTTAGGCATAGTGAAAGTGAAATTTCTTCTGGGATATCGCGTCGTGAGCATCTTCGCTTTTTGCACATTCTGCGCAGGCTAGTGACCTCGTCATCGATAATCGACTAAGGAAATAAATTTTATTAGATGGTTATTAAACAAGACACGACGATGCCGCTTTGTATGAATTGCATTGCCCTCGTGGAGCCGTCAGCAAGTATGGACTAGGAAAAAGTTACCGCAAGAAAACATGTTTCACGACAGTAGATTGTCGCTATTTGTCGGAAAATCTTGAAGGAGTAGCCACAACACGACTTTTTGCAATGAAGAAAAAGCGGAGAAATTTCTGCCTTTAATTAAGGTTTATATCAATTGATTTCCGCTAAAATGTTGATGGTTGTTATGGGGAATTAGTTATATGAGACTCTTTGGAGGATTACACAGCATTTTACGTTATTACTTTTGTAATTATCTGGGGCATCTTTGCAAATGATTTCCATTTTCACTTATGGATCGAAGTTCATTTCAGATACAAATCTCAATAAGTCTGGAATCCTTCAAGGCTGAAACAGGAAAACTAAAATTTTTATACATTCTAGTTCTGCCTATATAGGACATTTTCGTTTCTATTATGCTATTCCCCAGCCCACCCATAAATTATCAATTGTACACAAACAGACGAGTGTGTACACCTAACCAATTTGCTGTAAGGCGAGCCCAATATAAACTCCCAATTAAAACCAAATCATTTGCCAAGACCTATCCGCTCCCGCCTCCTTTATGTTGTGATTCTGGTACTTAATTAAATGAGTACATGAAGACGGTAATTTACTTTTAGTTGCTTTGATTTCCTTTGTTATTAAATTCGCGTGTTTGTTGGTTTAGCAAACTTAAGAAAGAGATTGAGGATGGATTTGGAAATTGGGAGGTAAGAAGTGAAACTGCTGTAATTTACGAGATGCTTCCCAATTAAAGCTTGGCGGATAAAGTTTATTCTTTCTTGCCCAGAACATCCGACCAATAACCGATACTTTAAGTAAACGTTGCTGAATAACACTAAAAAAGTCAACAGAGACACTGAACAAGAAAAAAAGGATATTGCCTTTGTCAGCCTGCACTCTTTTGATGAACTTCATCCTGATTAAGACAAAACTCAAAATGATGACATCACATAGTATCGTTATTCATTCATTTCATTCCTGGAGAGTCTAAAATTTAAATGAGGGATGTCATTAAAGTGCTATTTAATTGCAATAGTAAAATGTGGAATGTAAATCTTCAAGAGACCTCGTCACGGACCGCATCATGACGACGATCATCATTCATGCGCCAAAGATTTATAACTATGTATATGTACATTCACAGGAATGAGTACATGGATATACACTAGTGTCTTTTTTCTAGAAAATTGGAAAATCCAACCAACTAAAATGGAACTAAAGGAGGGTGGAGTGAGTTTGTAAATTAATATTTCAATAAGATTTTTGGTGACCATAACAACAACGGTGAAAGGTTTGTAAACTTCTGTAACTTTCACTGCCTCGTCACTGGTGGAGGACAAGATTAATTAGGTTTCGAATGGCCGACAATAAACATCTAATCAGATCAGCCATATCGCGATCAGCAGTAAATTTAGGAATTGCCTTCTGAACGTGGGTAACAAAAGAGTTGCTGGCATCGGCCTTGAAAGGGGTCCTCATTTGATGTTCGCTTTCCGTCGCTTGCCTGACGCTAACGTATCTTCTTCTTCTTTTTCACAAGCAGGGTCGACTCGTCGTGATCGGTTTCGCTATTTTGTGTTATCAAAAGCCTAATCTGGATGCAATCGAAAGGGTTTCTAATCCCCATCTAGCGCATAAAGCCACTGTTGTTTCGACCGTCCTTTTGGTCCATTGACTTCGATGTTCAGACCAATCTTGGCGAATAAATTCTCGTTAGCGCGAATTACATCGAAAACGCCTCTTTCGAAATTTTTCCACCATCGGCACAACCGCATATCAATCGCGGATATCCTCATTTCGGATGTGATTAAAGCGTGTCACCCCACTAGTCGAATGCAACATCTTCGTCTCAATTACCACAAGACGCCGTTCATTGTCTTTTATAGTCGGCCAACTCAGATGGAGGGCAACAGAACGGACAACATTGCGATAAATTTTAGATTTGAGACGTTCGTTAATACTTCGATCAAAAAGAACACCAGTTGTAGAACGGCACTTACAAGAACAAAGAGGAGTGATGAAAGGGGGGCTCCCTGATGAACACCAACAGAGACGCAAAGTGTTTTTGATACACTCGCTACACTTCGAACTTTACTTTTCGGATCGTGGTGAAGCAATTGAACCCAGTGCACGAATTTTTCTAGCACTAAGTGTTCGTGTGGCACACGATCAAACGCTTTAAAAAGGCAATGCTGTAAAGATGGCAATGCTTCTTACGGTGTTTCTCCGTGACTATTCGAGTGAGCATTTTCGCCAGTAGTTCCGCAATTCTTGACAAATCCGACTTGATTTACGGTTATTTCAACTCGTTCAAGAATCTTCATGGTATGAGAAAGTAGCCGGATCGGATGGTAATTTGAACATTTTGAGTTTCTTGCCAGTCGGATGGTATTTTAACTTCCTCAAAAACCCGATTGAAGAATTGACTGAGTCGCAGTATTGGGTCCCAACCCTTCGCTATTCAGAGCTCAGAAGCGTTGTCAGGTCAGGTTGTCAGGTTCTGCTGTTTATTGCCTCCTCGACTTCAGTTGCGCTGACAAGTGAAACTGCTTCAAATCCCGGCAATACTTGTGGAAGCAGAGGATGAATAAATTCTTCACTCGAAATCTGTTCGAAATATTCTTGCCATCTATCCATCACGGCTCGACAGTAGGTAAGCTTTCCGGTTGGCATTCTTATAAATTTGCCAATTTGCAAACGTTTTATCGTCTAGGAACTTGTGATAAAAGGCGATTCTTTTCACGGACCTTCATTTCAACATCTTCATTCTAAAGCCAAGTATTTCAATTTATGAACCGCTTACCTCACTTGGTGACCTCAAGGATTGTATAGCCTGCTATGTGGATAGTGTCTTTAATTTGGTGTAACGATTCTTCCACATTCGTAATGGTTGGTAATCGCGTAAGTGAGATCATTTCTTCTTTTTTCCCACGAAATCACCACCATTTAATTCGCGGCAGGCCAGTGCGTTCCTCACGCTGCTGGATGATTTACGCTGGAAGTTCCGTCCCTGCCACTAGGTTCTATAAATGCCCTTGGCGGTGACAATTCTCATTCACTTGGCTCTTTGCTCGACTTTTTACATGTTCACTTAGCTTTGAACGATCTGTAATAGCCGTCTTCTGTAAAAATGTGCCTATTAACGGGGATCAAATCGTGTGAAAGCTGGTTTTAAAGGTGTGTTTGTAAAACAAAACCTTATTAAAATCGGTTCAATGTGTGTCTGTATGTCACACGCACTTTTCTCAGAAACAACTAAACCGATTGACATGAAATTCGGTAAGAAGATGCAAACTTTGAACGTCAACACATGCAGTAATGAAAGGTCTCGATTGGTACTTTTCGAAGCCGGATTTAGTTTTGACATTTGTTGGAAAGCCGGGGGTGCGGGGGGTTGAAAGTGATGATTTTTCTTAACGGACCCATTCTCAGAAACTACCCAACTGAAAAAGTCTGAAAAAAAATCACGAACCCGCCTCTATAGTTTCTAGGCTTCAAAATAGTTCCCATATCGAAATCTAGTCAAATTAAATTAATAGTAGTATATTACTATGTTTTTGGGGAATGTAACTAGAATCCTCTTCAGTTTATCCTAGAGTCACAACAATTTGAAGTGATGTAGACTATATGAAACATAATATTCCCATTTTTTATCAAAATTGTACTATTACCAATAAAGTTACAGTAGCTCAAAGTCGTCTTTTCCTTGTAAATTTACCGCAACCCAAATTCCTCATTATCAATATCACATTAAAGTGAGTAGTTTGATATACTAAATATTACATGCATTACGTGCTACGTAAAAGTGGGATAATTTTGTATTCAAAAACAAACAAACAAAACCTTTCATACTTGAAGTGTCTAGCTTTCGGTTTCCCGACATAATTTCGTTTTTTTGGGAGTTTTTTATTTTTCGAAGAACTGAATAAGGACACAAATTCACCATATATTTATTAATATCTTGGGTATAGGTAACAATTGGTCATTATGGTACTAATCAAGTCGGGAAACGGAAAGTTGGACACCTCAGGTATGAAAAGTTTTGTTTGTTTCTTATATAAGCATATTTTAATACAGAACTATCCCACCCCCCCTATCGCACGGATCCGACAGATAGGATGACCCCCTTAAAAAGCGGAATACCACATTTCATAAATTTGGCTCAATACATGGAATTTAAAAATGCTTCTTGTGTTAAATCGTAAATAGTGATGATCTTTCTGGGACTGTGGAAACCACAGGCTGAGGGTTCCATATCTGAAGAGCTACCATGCGGAAATATCAGCATAGTAACTCCATAGTCTTTGTATAATTCTAGAACTGGAACGCAGGAATGTGATAGTTAATTGTGCAGAAATAATAAGCTAAGAGTTTTCTTTGAAGAGCTGATCTATTTTATGAAATATTTAAAAAAGGCAAGAAGATGACTTCCATGAAATGAGTTATTTACCATTTCAATACTCTCTGTACTGTCAGCAATATAATATCCCAAGCTAATTCTTTAAAAAATGCCGAGGTTTCCCATCATCAACTCTCCTTCCAATCATCATAAATTATTCTGTCAAATCAGAAATTCTCATCATATTTGCATTACTACGCCTTACTGACCGCAATAGCACCAATCACGAATGACAAGCGTTGCCAAGAAACCAATTCGAAGCAATTCGCAATGGGATCATCGGAATGCCGCATCGCGTTTAATGATGAAACGAGTCTCCTGCTTCCAATCTCTCTAACCAGACTCTAATTAAATAACATAAAAAAGTACGATTAGTCAATACTATCGTTGTTACATCAAGTCGTTGTGACAGTGCCTGTCGCCACTAAAAGAAGGAAGAGAGAGTGCACCATCTGCAAAGGCCATTCTTGCATACCAATTTTGAAAATCACGAAAAAGCAATACTTTTAGTAATCGACAGCGGCCAAGTAAGAGGAATATTTGTTCGGTCACGTTTATAACCGACAATAATTTTGTAAAGACTCTAACTTACTATTTGAGTACTCTGACATGCTGGAATTTACAAAGCATATAATTTTGTTAGCCAGGCTATCGATTGTAACCGTATTTTCAAACGTAGAAAAAAATTCCGTGATATAAATTGTTTTTTTCCTAATTTGATTTTTAACAGATTTTTCTTTCGGCATCTCACTGTTGATATCAGCCAAGATTAACAAAATCGACGAAGGTAAAACATTATTAAAGCTTTTCGAGTTTGTTTTGTTGCACCGACTGCGATCTTGATCCGACATTTTTTATTGTGGATCTGATTTGCACCTTTGATTGAAATCTAAATAAAAACCACGTTAAAAAGATCAAACCAGTAAACTATGATGGTAATGTATTTACGCAAAGCTCGCGATCACCGGGGCTCTTTGTCACATGCAAAAATGTATGCTTTAAAAATATTAGAATACAACTTCAAAATGAATCTATATTTTGAAGTTTGGTGTGCGTTTTATAATTAATGCACTTTCTGAGCGAGTGAATGATCTTAGAATGCCTTAGAATGAAAGAAGGAAGGACGAATCGGCCACTTTTGCACCAAAGCTTACAAATTTCGGCGAAATGTCCCTTGAAATGGAGCCAGGTTTTTTATATTTGAATCAAGAATAATTCTGACGGTCTTTTCCATCAGCGGGAGAAAATTTATAGCAGTTGCTTTTCCATATTGAATGTTTTATACGAGCTTCATCGCCAAAAACAAAACCGAAAGAACGAACAACATCGAATCGCACTGGTCAAACGAAAACAATGAAGATAGGAGACTACAGCTTTGAGACCGTTGAAAATTTCTCCTATCTAGGGTCGAAAATCACAACCGATAACAGCTATGACGATGAAATCCGCACACGATTGTTGGCTGCCAACAGAGCCTATTTCAGCTTACGAAAACTGTTTCGCTCGAAACGTCTCACCATAGGGTCAAAGGTCTTACTGTACATGACTATGATCTTGCCAGTCCTCATGTATTCCTCGGAAAAAAACTGCGAACTCTTCGCCGCATTCGAGAGAAGAACTCGACCCAACAAGTTGTGGTGGGTAGGTTACTTAATCCGTATGGATGAGAATGATCCCACCCGGGAAGTCTATAAGGGCAATATCTATGGTAGAAAAAGAAGGCGAAGCAGACCCTGCCTGAGATGGAGCGACGGCGTAGGTCAGGACGCCAGAAAACTCTTTGCGCCGTTGATGATGATGATACCGGCTAACCTGTACGTTAGTCTATAGAGTTATTTATTTGGACCTTTGTTTAAGGAGGGATTATTTGGCAGCTCACGCGTGACTGATGCGAACTGTCATTTCATTTTAAGTCTGAAACAAAACCTTATTGAAATCGATGTTGTCTGGCTGTCTATCTGTCCGTCTATCACACGAGATTTACTCTGAAATGGCTGGATCAATCGTCACGCTACGTGTGCAATGAGCTCTAGTTCTTGACAAATTCAGCTTAGTTCACGGTTATTTGGACGATGTTTTTCTTCCAAATAGGAACGGCTGTGCTTTCTTACCAGCCAGATTATGCTCTACCTTGTTCAATAACGTGACTGAAGAACTAACTTTCCAGCGCTCAGTTGCGATGTCACTAGGTGTTGTTGCTTTCCCTGATTTCATTTGTTTGACTGCTTCCTTGACTTCTGTGGTGCTAACAGGTAGAATTGGTGGCAATACTTGTAGAAGTGGATGATAAGCAAATTCTTCTGTTGAAATCTGCTCGGAGTATTGCCATCACTCTTTCCTTGTGGCTCGTCGCTTTGCAAACAAAGAACTCTTCTTGTCAATAACACAGCAGAAGTGTTCGATATTTTGAGTTGATGTCGGTTTTTGTTAACACGATAAATATCTCTCTTGCCGTCTTGAGTGTGATGATCATGAATCATAAAAATCTTTATAATGGATTCCTCCAATAACATTGGCCGTTAACTTTGGTTTCCAGCTCGAATTTTTGCAAATTTAGAGTTTTATCGGCGTGAAGAAACAAAACACCTCTATTATAAGTGGTATCTTTTCACCGACATCCAAACCCATCGTCATTCCAAAGCCAAGTATCTTGATTTGGTTTGAATGCTGTTTATTAACCCCAAGGATGGGATATGCTTTCAACTTTCTCGACGTCCGTAATGATCGGTAGTCGCGTAAACGAGATAATTTCTTCTCTTTTCTCATTGAAGCGCTGGAACTGGTCGTTCCTCATTCTACTTTATCGGTGGCACATCAATCATGGGACGTTCTAGATACACCATCAGTATCGCAAGCAAAACGCCATAGCTATACTACAGAAAGATCCTGTGTTTTACCAATTAAAACAAAGCAAAACGGTAACTATAGATACCTATCGACAAAATCTCGCCGTTTGTAAACGCCCATTGAAAGAAAAACGCAAAGAGCGACAACTTTGCAACACAAACACTGAGCTGGGACCTTTTCAATGGACTCGCCAGATATATGGGCCGACTTTTGACCAGAGAGGGGAGGGGGTAATTCACCTCGGGAGTTGTCCCGAGGGAATAGAAACTTCCAACAAAATTACAGTATCATCATCATCATCATCAACGGCACAAAAACCAGCATCCAGTCTAGGCCTCCCTTAATAAGTAACCCCAGATATCCCGGTTTTACGTCAAGGTCCACCAATTCGACATCAATAAAAGTTGCCTGGCGTCCTGGCCTACGCCATCGCTCCATCTCAGGTAGGGTCTGCCTCGTCTTCTTTTTCAACCATAGATATTGCCCTATTAATTATTCAAGCTGGATTATCCTCATCCACATGGATTAAGTCGCCCGCCGTAACCGCAACCGTAACCTATTGAGCCGGATTTTTTCTGTAAGTTGACGGTCATTGTATCGCTCATGGGTTATGTCGATATGTAGGCCACGGACTCGTCTATCCTCTTATAAGGAGAGAAAATTCTTCGGAGGATTCTTCTCTCGAACGCCGTCAAGACTTGCTAAGAACCCAAGTCTCCGAGGAATACATGAGGACTAGCAAGATCATTGTCTTGTACAGTAAGAGTTTTGATCCTATGGTGAGACACTTCGAGCAGAACAGTTTTTGCAAACTGAAATAGCGTAGCTCTGTTGACTGCCAACAACCGTGCGCGGATTTCATCGTCGTAGCTGTTAGCGGTTGAGATTTTCGACCCTAGATAGGAGAAGTTATCAAGGGTCTCAGTTATTATTATATATATTATATTGTTTTCGATTGACCAGTACGATTTGATGTTGTTGGTTGTTTGGTTTTTGGTGCTGACGCCGCTTGTAGTAGTTGTAGTAGTTGGGTGGATTTAAAGAGGATGGCGCCACTCGCATTTACCTCAGCATCAGGGATCACTTTTTTTAGGGCCAGGTTGAAGAAGACGCATGATGAAATTACAGTATATTCTGGTAATATAGAAGAGGCTCTGTTCACTCTCGGTCCAGATTTTTTCTCTACAGTGCTGCTATTGTATGAATACTTTACGGAAACTTTTAAACGGGTATTGATTGTTCCATTTGATCCAGGAGGCCTGGAGATAAGGTGCATATTGTCAAAGATAGTTGTTAGCATTAAATATCCAAAAGTGGGATAGAAACGGAAAAACTACATTAATTCGATCTCAATTTTCGCAGAGTTCATCAGGTTGTGCACTCCAACATTATGTCCTTCCGAAATATGGAATCGGTATAATGAGCCACAGCACAAGTTTCAGGCGACCAAACTATACGAAATTTGTGTTAATATAGTAGGCGACCTATTTGTGTTACTGGTACTGGCCAACAAAAGTGATTTAAATACGCACCAAAAATGAGGGTTTGATTCGTTGTGGAGCTAACATCAGTGCATTGATTTTATCAACATTCATTAGGGCAAGACAGAACACTTTTCCCAAGTCATCCTCATATTGTCCATATATCTTTTAAAAACTCTGGGGAAAGTATTGAAGCTGGTAATTGATGGCCTTGAAGTTTTCTTTTTCGGTGAAGCGATCTTACTATTGTCACCATAAACAGCTTGGCTGCAAATGTGTGGATGTGAGGAATGCACCAAATTGGGTCGATCAGAACCAAATTGGGAAACTCTTAGCGATGATAATTTCTGTTATCTTGTCTTTTTCAACTATTGTGTATGTCATTCTGTCATAGTTAAGAAAAACCTGACTAATCTTTCCGTTATTAACGAAAGTATATTTACATCCGGTAGACTAAGATTCACCGGCAGACTCATCGGTACATTAATATTTGATGGAAAGAAAATACACTTTCAACAGCAAAGGAAAAAAAATAGACAATTCTTAGGAGAAAGACAACACTGGCTGACACTAATAATGAACTCCAAGAAGCATGCTGACTTCACCGTTCTTCCACAATAAGCACTGTACACATTGTAAATATGAATATACGCATAGCGAATATATGAAAGAATACATCCTTCGTGTCTGATACGCTACCTGCTGAATACTTGCTGGACAGGCTACGTCCTGGTAAGTATGAATATAACTTTATAGAGCACCCAGCGAAAGTATGGTTCAGGCAAGGATGATGCCGTATGGTACCTGATATACTTTTAGGTTACTCAGATGTAAAGACAAGAGAAAAGGATCCTCCTTAGGATACCTTCTTGAGGCTACAGAATAGAGTGGTTGATGATGCCGAACTGAAGAGGTGTGTAACATTCTTTTAGATTATTCAGGGCATATGGTACTCTTCTAATTCAAAACAAAGCATATCCTTCTCGCATTCAAATGGAAGACTAGTACTGGCCGTTTTATATGTAACATTTTCTCGTGATATTTGAAGCTGAAGTTGACATTAATCGACTACAAAGTCCATTTTAATAATTCACTTTCTTCCTAGATCCGGGCGCACTATAGCAAGTGTCTATTTCCAGGGACTAATCATGTATCAGTAAAATCTCCTGCAACATACGAATAATGGACTAAAATAATGTACATTTTGGATGGTTATTTTTTTCAATACATAATATCCTATTTTTTCAAGAATAGGTAGTATAATAGTTACTCCAATTAATGGCAATTAGAAGTAATTTGCATTCTGGAATTTACGATTAGTACTTTAGAGTTCACCTTCAACTGTATTTTCTATCCATTTCAAATGTCACAAGCTACGCCGCTTCACATCTTTCCTGACTATCGCAAATGATAAAATCCGGAAAGTTGAATAATTTTACAATTTCTAATGAGTTGAATAATTTTATGATTCCTAATGAGATATAAGTCAATAACGATTACATGTGATTGACAAAAAGGTGAAATGTGCAAATAATTAATATGCAATTAACCTAACTTGACTCCTATTGTAAACCTTGATCACGTCATGTCAACTTTCATTTTCTTAATGATTTACTTCTCATGCTCGTCGTGAAGCCGTTAAATTGCCCGCTAAGAAACCGTTGAGCAAATGAAAGAACTTGATTTGCGTACCAACTAAGTGCAATTTAATGTTCAATGATTTTGCACTGTCATTAATTTAAACAACCCAGCAGCGAAGTGAAAGAGAATCGGTTTGCATGATTTGTCCAATTGTTTAGGAATCATTGGATAATAGTGTGTAGTTCCTTGATTTGAGCTTGACCAAGAATGGGCCGCTCAGAGAAATTTAACCAATCATTTCTTGGTGAGATAGCATAATATCAAAAAAAAAATCATCAAAATCACTGGTTTGTCAAATAATCAGGAAAGTTTTCAGCTAAAATTAGATTTTTACCAAAGACTCTTCCGTAGATCTTTAGGTTTTCGCTCCAACTCATTTCTAGTTTTCATCAAAGCAGCCTCCTTAGCTAGTTTTATATTTTCTTCTCCGTATATACTTTTTGATTCTGTTAAAAATTGGACTACTACGGCAAAAGTACTTTCTCGAAAATTCATTAACTCCATGTAAATATCCTGTGGACAACATTTGCACTCTTGGAGAAGGACAAAAAGCTACTTAGAATTATAGACATCAACGTTAACTCATTAGCTTGTTATAATATATGTATATCAAAAAATGATTTTCAAAACTAAGATATGTTTCCAATTTACACGGCACAGTCCTATACTTTCAATACGTTAATTGAACCTAGAAATTCAACGGAAAGCCCCAATCGGTACCACTATTTCTGAAACGCTTATGGAAGAAAAGATGTCTCTGTCATTTTTGTGTGTTGTATGTGAGTTGCGACTGAATTGAAATTGAATTTCTATCAAAGCAATTCTATCGATTTTCGGGATATTATCAAGGGTACAGAAGCAGTTCGGTCATTACAACAAATCTAGTTTAAAAGCTGAATAACTTTAGCATAAAAATGTACTGAAATCTTTATTAATAATCTTTATAAATTTTAATGAGCTACTCTAGTTTTATAACAAAAAGCTTGCTCGAAGTAATCTATCGAATTATTGTAAATTTGCTTAACTCTCCAGGGGTTTAACTCCACGGCAAATGTAAGCAAGTTAATAAATTTTTCTTCAGGGAAAAAATAACATTTTATTAATTGTATATTATATAATTTGTATCTCCAAGCTAAATATACCATTCTGAGGAAGTGAACATAAACATAGACTTCCAACTTTTCGCAACAATACGTTAGTGAAAACTTCTTTAAATATTGCCCCGTGAGTTGACCACCCCAACTTGTATAATTGAAGAGATACACGAAATCCCTTCCTTTTAAAATAAAATTCTCCATATATGCTTGATTAACTCTGAATCGTCGAACTCTGCTCACGCAAAAAAAATGTTTCTACTAAGAATGCAACCCATCAAACCGGAGCAAGAAATTAATCTGCTGATATCATCAAGCTTAATAGCCCGTACTACGCTTTATGTAATAATTCCCCAAATGAAATTGCATCAGTGTCCTGCAGCCGTTTAAAGCTTTGATTCAAGTACGAGTTATGCACACAGAAATCCTATGAAGAGCTGGTGAACAATAGGCATTAATAAATGGAAACTGAGACTCTAAATCCGAGATTTATTGAGGTGCAGCAGGTGAACTAAACCTACGTACCACCATTGCTTGTTTCTGGCAAGCTACGTCAACATTCTCCAGTATTTATAAAAAAATCCGCACTTATTTTGGACTGTTTTCTGCCAAATAGTTCTAGGTCGACCTACAAATTTAGCTCCCAGTGGGTTCTATTACCCAGCATAGTATAGCTAGCAAAGGATTTACTGTCCTTTCTTAATGTCTGATATTCCCACACTAACTTTCAAATAATTTTGCTTGCAAAAGCCAGACTACTAGAATACCCGGAATTATGCCTCGGTTTTAGAGAGCTTGGCCACTGTAGCATCTAATAATACAAAGAATTTCCCAAAATAGATAACATTAACCACACACACACAGGAGGTTCCAATAATCGAGAGCCGGATCCTCAACGTCAACGATTATAAGATCTCCCCAATATTCAGGGCGGTAAGAGACCTAGGCCAAAGGAGGTCTGAAATATGCAGAAACAGGATGCTTGGAGCCAAAATTGTTGAACTGTAGGAATTTATTAAAAACGAGTATAACGTGCATTGAGCAATCAAGCATATGGTGAAAGCCATCAGAGTTCTGTACAATAAATAGCGGGAAGATGTGAAAGACGACGGTAAACAAAGGGAACACCCAACTACTTGTGAATGGACAGAAAAACAAGAAGGTTCGGAAAATGGAGGAGGAACGTCCAGGGAACTAGCAGGTCCCCAAAAACCAAAAAAAGGTATCTGCTACATACATACTAAGATATGTGAAAGCTGATCCTGATCTTGAAGACATAGAGGGAAATATCAACACGATCTGAAGGAACTAAAAGCGGGATTTCGTGCTGGAACTGAAAAAATCCAAAGAAAGCAAAGCCCTAGCCAAGTCAAAAACCTACTCGGTGAGAGTCCTGCTGCGCGTGCTCAAAAGTATAAAATACGTATACACTGGAAAGATTTAGACGAGGTCACTTCTAAGGGAGACATCTACACTGTCTTAGTAGATCATTACCGCTGACTACAATGCGTCAGTTCAACAGCGGACTTGGCTTTTGTTAGTCGTTCACTAGCTCGCGATATGTCCAGCAAGGTGAATAAATACTACAAACCTAGTGAGCACAAGGCAAGCGTCCAAGAATGAGAAGAACAATAGATTGCTCTCGATTGTAGACTTGGGAGACCAATAAATCGATTTTCGTTTCCAGAACAACAGTCAAACTGGTTACCGCTTTAACTAAAAACGCGATGCACGAAAAGGGCGGGACTAGTGAGTATTATGCAGTGATTACCCTCGATGAGCAAAATGCATCCAACTTGCCCAATTACAAGTTTTTGGCAACGATTGATGTAGGCAGGAACTTAAATGCGCTTCTCGACAGCTATCTAACAGGAAGGAGGCTTTGGCACGATATAGTGAATGAACCCGGGGAATACATTGTCCCCACTATCGTGAAACAACGTAGTGAGCTCTATACTGCTGTACGCAGCGCCGGTTTGGCCAAGTGAACTGCACACTATATGCAAAAGATGAGCTCGGTTTATGGGACGGCCGCCTTAAGAGTGTGCTGTGGCACACCGTCTCAGCGGTTACGCAAGAATTATACCGATCGAAATTATGGCCGATAAGATGACGTACATCTCTAATGGGCCCTGTTCTTCCTCTAGTAGGCACGTGAAAAACGGCGAAAAGGAGGAATCGTTGAGCAGGTGGCAACAACCCCGGAAACGGACGGAAAAAGGTCGAAGGACTTTGATTCCCAGCATAAAGGTATGGATGCAAAGAACGTATAGTGAGATAAACTATGATCTCACACATTTTCTCATAGGATATGGTGAATACCATAAACAACAGTACATGTTTAAACTGGACAGCTTACCTAACTATTCCAGCTGCGACGGTATTCCGAGGGACCTGCAGCATGTTTTCTCCCGTTGTCTATAATTCACAGAGGAAAGGTAAAGTTTAGGGGATCATTGAGAAAAACAGTAGTGCCGGGTAATCTAATCGGGATATTGCTTGCGTGCCGGAAAGTGGACGAAGGGAATGGCTAGAGCCATGTCCATCACGCGACATAATTCTTTGCGATGCTTCCGCGGGAAAGAGAAGAGGAGTTAAAATGTGTGTTCAGTAGATAAAAATCCCCCACACTGAAACATATTTATCAGTGCCTTTGGAAGATTTTCATAATTTTATTTTACACAAAACATTAAAAAGGTTGCATTATGTGATTTTTTCTTACTAATTGTCTTATGGGTCGGTGGTTTTTACAATAGCTGATTCTTGATCAAGCTGACTGCTTGCTATGATCAAGTGCGAGTCCAGATCAAAGTAGATAAGTCGCTGTAGGAAGTATTCAACATCTACAACCGACTGTGATAGGGAAATACCTTAACGTTTGTCTTTCTTGAGTGAGCATAAGAATTACCATAATGATGAAATGCACATAATTACGGGCCTATGCATGATATTGATATTATTTTTAGTAACGAACGTGTTTTAAAATAAACTTTTGCTTAGACTAAGTAGGAGATAAAAACAAGACCTGGTACTAGTCAACTGCAGAGATTCGAAGAAGTTGAAAAATCTTCCAGGGGTCAAAAGTCACAGTCGATAACAATCCAGTTGAAAAAATCCTCTTACACCTATTGACAGCTAACAGGATCCACCTTAGCCTACCAAAATCGTCCCGCTCAAAATATTGCTCATAAAGTCAACGTTATTATTGTACAAAATCATGACCTTGCCAGTCTTCAAGCGCTTTTTGGAAACTTATTACATATCAATCAAAATCGTGAACTCATAGCCGCGTTCAAAAGAAAGATCCAACCAGTGCATAAATATGGTCTATTGCAACGCTTTTATAACGACAAAATCGTTGAGAGACACTGCCCAATAGGCCACTGTGGACGGATCAGTTAGATTGAATGGATCAACGAAACTCCGCAAGGAAAGTTTCTAGGGGCAATATCTAAGTTTCATCATATCGTTGATGGTTTCAATGGATCCACTAACCAGGACCTCTTGTTACAGTGCTGGTGGTCTTCACATAGATCCTTATTACACTGTCAATATATATGCTTGTATCACATTTTGATGACCTCCTAAGTTAGTTTTCTGAAATTAGAGAGGTCTTCAGTCACAACAGGGGTTGGGATTTTGTATTAGTTGTAAGAGGTTCCGTAAACAACCTCTATAACTTTCTTGTTAAGAAAGACGCTTCAAAATCCTCGTTTCCAAATGCATATCGACGAACATCCGAATTGTAATCCGGAAAAGGTCTTTGATTGGGCATTCTGCAGGCGTTCACTCTAGAAAATGCATTCTTCATGCACACAAAGGAGAGTAAATGTTAGTGTGATTTGGACGTTGCTTCTCTGCCGAAGCCCAAGTAGAAGTAGTAGTGACAAGATTATCAGACCTTCCTCTAAATTGGATTCTAGGTTGACCATGGTTTAGACGTCGGTCCGTTGATAGATACTCAAAAAAGCCTAGAAGTGTATCCATACATGTTTCTTGGTTGTCTGTGCTATGGTAACTACAAGATAGATTGAAATATTTTTCCTGGTGGTCTTTAACGATTGAGTCCACAACCTACGGGCTCCTGAACGACAGATAAGTCAAGGGAACTGCCGCAGTTTGTAGAGAATTGTTAAGAATTTTGGAACTTTCTTCTTGCTACGCAAAAAATATCGAAAGTGGAAAGAATGTACTCGTAATTTACGTATTTAGTGAGATTCTGCATTCAGGAGGAGAGAAGCCTTAAGGCACTTCTTTTGCGATTACCCAGTTCTAGCTAGAGGCAGGCTGCAGGCACTAGGACTTTGAGAACCTCCAAGAGATCCCTGATTGCAAAGCGAAAAACTGCTATCTTTCCTAAACACCACTGCGTCGCCTAGATTCTGTTTCCCGTGACCTTCCCAATACAGCGAAAACCGTCTTTTAGTTGAAATATTTCTTTCATATGGTATGTCTGGTTACGGCTTTCTGGTAATATCGATTACCCTTTAAACAAGTCGGGAAACCGGAAGCTGGACGCTTCAGGTATGAAAGGTTTTGTGTATTTCCTTTATCAAAATATTTGAGTGTGAATTTGTCCCATTAGTACGTAACACGTAATATACGCATATATTATGTGAGAATATCTACTTTCGGGTGATATTGACATAAAAAATCTGGAATTTCCAAAGAAGTGACATCTTTGACCCATTATAACTAATAGTGCGATTTCCACCAAGCTTGGTAGAATTAAGCTCTATATTTTAGCCTACATTGTTGCAAAATTTCGTGGTGTTAGGATGAACTTAAGTGGAGTTCTGCAACCAATTACTGAAAGTTATATTAATATACTATATTAACTTTATTATATATATACACTATTATTAACTTTATTTGAATGGATATCCGTGTGGAAGGTGTTTCGGAGGCTAGCTACTATATAGTGGCAGCCTCTTGATTTTTTTCAGATTTTTCGGTTAACCACTTTCTGAGAATCGCCCCGTTAAATAAATGATCAGTTTCGGCCCCTCGAATTCCCCGTCTCTCAAACAAATGTCAAAACTAACACTGGCTTCGGGAAGCACTAAACGAGACCTTTCATTAGATATCCCACATGACTATATTTGCTGAAAAAAAATGTACACCCCCCCCCCCCCCCTGCATGTATGGGGACCCCCTTTAAATTCGTCGTAACAGGATGTAACGTACTGTACGCGGGAGCGTTCACAGTGCCCACCTTTCTAACAAATTTGGTGTCAATCGCTACTACAGTCTCCGAGAAAAATACGTGTGACGGACAGACGGACAGACAAACAGTAAACCGATTTTAAACAAAACCTTAAAAAGAGGATTATCGATGGGGGTGGTGGATATGAATTTAGTATAGTAGTAAAGCAAGAAAATACTTCCTCGAAGGAGACTACCTTCCCTCATTTATGGTCATTAAAATCTTTCGTATTTTGATGATTGCAAAGAAGCAGCATTCCCTTGGGCCTTATTCCTTACATCACCTTTTCTCGCATCCAGTTGTACATGCGTTATAACTCCAACCAGAACTAAACTGCTCTTTTCCGCATGCACAGCTTACAATATGCTATACTCCGGATAATTACAGGAAATTTAGCATGACTTCTAATCGCTTGACACAGATTTCATAGTGCTTTCCACGTCACTGCCCTCCTCCCACTTTGAATGCTTTATCAACACATCTTGACCGTTCGCTCTATTATGCAATGAAGAAAATGTTCCTCATAGGCTTGAAACTCTAGGCTCATATTACTCTATCAAGTTAATTACCGGCTATCCAACCACGCTGGAATATCATGTCAGTCACATGAAATCTTTCCACGTATCCATAAGACCGAATGCATTTCAATTTGCAGTCGGCATTTAAGTATCCGCGGAATGTGTAAAACATCTTCTTGTTGCTTCACTTAATTACATGGTGCTATGTAAGCTACTTATAAACATTATGTACGTGTTGCCCAACGTTTGGATTACACGTTTAAATTTCTTGTCGGCACTCATTTTCTGAATTAATGGTAGGTTTTCGGTTTCGGTTTTTATTGAGGAAAACCAAAAAAGCCTAAATCCAGCATCTATATGGTGATTTGTTCGAAAAAGCAGTAGAAATTATCTTAGCATGTGCTGGTGAGTTTTCGCTTTCTTTGTTGTTATCTTCCCTTCCCTGACTGTCGTATGAAATTAAAAGAATTAAGTAATATCAGCTGAATATGAAAATAAGCGGGAAATCGTTGAGGCTATTTTATGGCAATTTAACCCAACTCATTTCTACATTTTTAAGTGTTCACTTTATGCTCGTTCTGTTGTCAAATCGCTACTCGACTTCACTTTCCGTGTATTGAGTTTCATTGTTGTAGACCAATTTAACCACTTTCGTACTTAGATTAACGATCTTGGATTTCGTGAAAGATGAGTAGCACCTAGGAAGTGATATCATTCAATGGTTGTAATTACTCTCACGAAGAATTTTAAGTTTTTGAAATATTTAATTAACCGATTAAATAAACCACTTCAAAGAATAGTAGCAAAGGAAGCGCTGGTATCGGCCTCGAAAAGGATCACCACCAGATGATTTCCGATGTGGATCCTCCAGAACTGCCCACCCCAACGCTCTTTGGATTACTTCAGAACAATGTGCTTCCCACGCTTTCCATTTCGTTCACACTTCCTACAACGTAACGTCAACTGAGAGTGCATCTAGACTGCACAGGGGCATTACTGAGGAACTAGTACTCGTGACCTCGAAACAAAATTTGAGAGGTTCAAGGAAGAGTCTGATAGAACGTTATTCTGTCGTCGATACTATTCCTTCTTGACATCGGTGACCTCCTTTACGCTGCCTTGTCCGCAAATCTTGATCAAATAACTCCCAAATTGGGAAAAGGAAGCAAGCAGAATCAGATATAAGACACATACCAGTAAAACCAAGATTTTTCAGGCCAGATGCTGACAATCGTGTTGATTACGAAGCGAAAGTGGCAACAACTTCATTGTTGGATGTGCCCTGCAATGGAATCCAGCATCTCAGAGTCACCGAAGGAAGGGCCATGCAAGAAATATGTTGAACATATTAATTTAAAAGGTATGCAAAGGTAGTAAAGCCATTATTATCTAAGATAGGTGTCGGGTCATCAGCTCCATGAATGAGAAAAGCCTAGATCGCCGAATACCAAATTAAATGGCTAGCTGTGAAAAAAGCTAACAATATTCACTAGTTTGTATCCCATTTGGACCACGAAACCAAATCTAATTTTTCGGTCTGAAAAGTTTGCTGAAAATTTCGGAAACAAAGCTGAAACTCTTCTTAAAGACAAGCATGGTATTTGGATGGCTGACTCAAATACCGAAACTACGGTCTACTCCAAACGAAACAACTACTGCTTTTCCGCCTGCTATTCCGGCCGACGTGTCTAATCAAGGCAGAAACCTGAAGTTGACACTAAAAACACTAAGTAAAAAGCCACAAAATTTCAATACTAACAAGGCTCCGGAGTATGGCGCAAATGAAACACGCAAATCTATCTTGGAAGGAAGAGAATAGCGATTCTCTTTTTATTTAATACTGCCCTTCGTAATTGAAACAATCCGAAGAGATGAAGAAAGGCCGACGTTATGATGATTCCTAAATTAAGGAAAGACTAATTAGCCTTCCACCGGTACTATCGAAGGCGAAGCGCTATGGGCAACTCTTATCTGGCAAGATACTTCCAGTTGTCAGGAAGAAAAGAATAACCTCGAACTGCCAGTTTAACTTTAAAAGCAAACACAGCACAATCAGGCAAGTACACCAGTTCATAAATAAAATCATGATAGCCGAATGGCACAATATTCCCTGTTCACAACATTCTTTTAAGGTAACATTTAATTGTTCTAACAGCTAGTTCTACCCATACCGCACGGTGTACCTCAGAACAGTGCCCTCGGGCCGATACAATACTTCATTTACACGGCTTGCCTTCCCATATACAGAAAAATAGCTATATTTTTTCCCAAGAAAATCCCCATACAACACACAATTCTGAAATAGCTTGTCAACATGTCATTCAATGAACCAATAAATAGCGAATCAAGATAAGCGAAAAGAAAACGGAAAGAAAGAAGCCTTGAACGTTAAGGTAGTAGGGAGCCAGTGCAAAATGAAACCCATGGACCCCTACCGTGGCCAAGTGCCAATGAGGTCGATCCAAGAGATGATCGATGGAAGATTCCGCCCTACAATATGGGAAATTGCTGCACAGGTCAGAATATCGTATGGGGGAATCTAGTCAATTATTTCAGATGATTTGGGTTACCGAAGACTGTCGGCAATGTAGGTTCCTTGCTCTTAATAGAAGATCAGATGTAGCAAGCAAGCAAATCCCCTTGCCGTGTATGAAAGGCTTTCAGCACAATATCTAACAGAAAATGCGATGGGAGGTAGGAGTCTAAACAAGCACGTATGAAATGGCGAAAGAGGAGAGTTCTTGAAACGATTTTTTGAGATAGAGGTATATAACTCATTGATTTACTCCAGGAACGCGTACGTTCAATGTCATATGCTGCTTCCAACTATTTGGTGCCAGGTTGCAGGTAACTGTAGTATGAGCTTCGCCCCCGCGCGGCAGTGGTAAAGCGCATGCGATATGTACACTTTCTCTAGAAAAATGTATACGAAGGCGGAAAAGGCAGACAAGCTTCTGGATCGCATCCAAACTTCCCGCTGCAAGCGCCAAATGAATCGCAAATAGTCTGTCTCAGAGCGAACTGAGAAAAAACCAAGAAGAAGAAGGCGCACTTAAAGAAAACCTAGGTAGCCTCCAGGGCACAAAAGAAGTATGCGAAGAGGAATAAAAGGAAATACCAAGCCGCATCATTAGGAAATTGTCTACCTAAAGTCAAGTTGGACACGAATGGTGGAGGAGTAGTAGAAGAAACCAACACCTTTGCGAAACTCGCGGGCTTGGAATTTGAAAAGCAATATGCAAGGAAACTTCCTAACAGCTTAAAAATCAGATTTGGTTGGATGGCAGGCAGGATACGAATTCGGACAACCTAAACCAAGTGTTGCAAATGCTTAGATTATTGGCACATGCTGCAGCTAATACTGTCGTAGATGTATAAATGAACCTGACAACGATAGCTTGCGGGGCTTAAATGCCCACGATGCTACCCCTCCGGAAGGAATGTAATAAGCTCCACCACTTAACGCAACGTTTAAACGACCAGGCGGAGACATGCAGAATATTGCCAGAGTACAGAACAGCCAAAAGCGGTCTCCTTAGCGAGATAAACAGAGGTAAAGCTCACAGCGGGCAGCAGCTAGTGGACCAGATGAATGTGCATCCGTGCAGATTCGGTTTTAAAATGAAATAAAAACTGACAAACATATGGACCGTACTATACGGGCACTATTCCCGTACAGATAGATGTCAATAGCGTATGACTAGACGACGACAGCAACGTGGATTGCACCAAGAATTGTCCAGTTTTCTCTATACAAGAGTCGGAAGAAGTAGTCCTCTCTATAAAAAACAAGGCGCCAGTCCCCGCCGAGCAGTAAGCTCGACCCATTTAACGCTACATTTTTTTATTCTCGCCAGGCGGGGACCCGGCCACTCTCTTGATATAGCCAAAAAAGTGCTCCAAAAGCGCATCAGAAGAAGACTCACTGAAGCGATAAGTGCAGCCAAGGACAATATCGCGGTTTTAGAGAAAAAAGATACATACCACGTCAAGTCGTCAAGTCGTAGATGAGGTTTATCAAGCTGAGAGACACAGCCACCGATCTCGATGGGTGGTGCTCCTTGTAACGCTTGATATCAGAAATACTTTTAATTCCGTAAAATGGAAAGACATAATAGACATATTAAGCAATTCATTCCACGTGCTAGGCTATCTATTGAAATATTGAGTAATTATCGAGGAAAGATATCTCTTAGAGACATTAGACGCGACAGGAGGGGCGAAATTCTACACTGCTTCTTACGGTAGTCTGCTAAAACTCCACATGCTAAAAGAGTCGCGCTTGGTCGAAATATTGCGGCACTTGTTGCCGGATCCACTGTCGAGTAGTTATCCAGGATCCGGGTTATCCGGTTCTCTGACGACGGGAAGGGGTTTAATTGGTAGTTCGACGGCTTCAAAAGCCTATGGAACCTATCGACGGAATAGTCGAGATATGCCTATTCCGGGTGCGATCTAATAACGCCAGACTACTGACAACGGTATTGATCGGTTGCCGTATACCACACGTTTGGGCCACCCAAAAAAAACCGGGAAGTCACGACGTTCGTGCGGAACTAATTACAGATGCGACGACATAATTTCTTTGATGGAGGATTTAAGAAACTACTAAAATGTACGAATAAAGAAGGAAATTATATGAAAACAAGTTAGGAAACCGGAAGCTAGACGCTTCAGATATAATAGGTTTTGTGTTTCGCTATGTAAGGAATGATGAGTACATGAAAGTTCCGTGTGTACATAGTTAGAAATTCAATTTACCTCTACTTTTTAACAAGCCATTTACACAAATAATTTTATCTGAAAAACACTGCATTGATAACAGTGAACCTCACATGCTTCACACTAGGAGTTTAATATTATTAGCAAATGAGAAGAAGTTAACCTACAACAGATACAATTTACACAAAACCTTAAAAAGACTTCTTTATGAATGGAATTTTAATATTTTACTCGAATATCAATTATTCTCGTCCGTTATAAAGTCAGCATCTTATTTGCATGGCTTAGGATGCAGCAAATTGGTGGGCAATACTGTCCTGGGATGAACTCTAGGGGGGCTTTTTAGTCAATTTCTAAAAGTTGGTAATATACTATTAATAATAATAATAATCGTTGGCGCAACAATCCAATTGGACCAGGGCCTTGAAATGTGTTAGAGCACTTCATTCGAGACCGTAACGGTAGAATACAGTACATTGTAGGAGGCAATGTGGTCAGCATTGCGCTCGCCTGAGATTATTACCCTGATTTAACTCAGGTACTTATTCGCAGCTGACTCGACTGGTATCTGGCAGCTATCGAAATTTTGAGACCTATATTTCAACTAAGCTCACGACCCTGACTGTTGTTGGATTTTTGGGTTGTGTAGTTTCCGAAAATTAGTCCTGTCTCACTTTAAGTGTGAACATTTTGACTCCTCACTCGCGTACTTTGCAATTCATGTCAAAACCACTATTAGTTTCGGAAAGTATTAATCGAGACCTTTCATTTGATATCCCACACGACTACATGCGGTAAAAAAAATTTGCAATTCTCCCTTTGCATGTATGGGGGTCCTTCAAACTCCACCTAAATTTATGTCACTCACTGTATGCGTGCGATTTCATAGTTCCTATCTGTCCACCAAATTTCGTTCGGATCGGTTTAGCCGTTTTGTAGAAAAGTGCGTGTGACAGACAGACAGACATAGAGTGGATTTTAATAAGATTTTGTTTTACACAAAACCTTAAAAAAAGTATGTTACCCGTTCGCCTAACCGCTAACCCGTCACCTTATAACTAAAGGACAATAACGCCTAACTTGAGGGGAAAAGGGTCTGGGTTACAAGAGAAAGGTATTTTTTTTTAAATTTCTTAGGAGTATCTTATTTATTAATAATTTTTTTTAACTTGTGTTCATTATTAAACATTATTTTCAGAATATTATGCGAAATTTTTGTAAAAAAATATGGAGATTTAAGCCATGGATGATGGCGAACCGAGGCACATAAAAAAAAAATGTCCATCCGTTAGGCAGGATAACTCATGATTACTTCATCCGAAATTAAAAAACTGAAAAGATCTCTTTAGTAAATAAGTTTATCTTGGATTTAAACGAAGAAATTAACAAAATATTCATTTTTGAATTATTGGTAAAGGTGATTTAAAAAAAAATGTTCTTTTTCTTAATTAAACAAAAAAAAACCGTTGGAATTGAAAAAGAATAAATCCTACATTCAGGATCGAGTATTTAGTATGTAAAATAAACTTGCAAAGTTTTAGCAAAATGTGTCCAGAGGTTTTCGAGGAATTTTGATTAAGGATTTAAAAAAAAAGTTTAGAGAAAAACGCGATTAAAGTTTGATCCATGTATAAAATGAAGAAACAATTTCTTTTTAATTTACGTAGAATACTTGACTCCAGCTCACTAAACTAACTCGCCTGCAACTGCTGCACGCTCCAAAGCATCCCCTTACTGCATCCTAAGACGAATTCTCTTATTCTTGAGTAGCAGCCTGCGTTTTGCGTTGTGCTTTCCATATGCGATTTTCGTCTTCTTATTGACGGCCAAGGAGATTCAATTGTCTATAACTCGAAAGATGTTGTTCCTACAAGTTGCGGTATCAGAAAAAAAAGATTTCCTACCTTTTTCCCCCTTAAAATACTTCTATCACTCATTACATGGCCAACCTTCTATTTTTCTAACCGTTCCTGCAGCGTTTCTTGTGATGATTCCATAGCTCGTCCCACTGGTGAACCGTATAGATCTTTTTTTAGGTCCATTACTATTTTTATTGTTCATCAATGACCCGCAGGTGAGGACCTATCCTTGTTTTACGACAAAAATGATAAGCTCTTTTCGTCTGTAGTAGACTGTAGGTCTCTACAGTCGAGCTTAGACACTCTGGACTCACTGATGTTATATTAGTGAGTTAGGGGGGGGGGGGTCAGCAACCGGGCCAAAACCAAGTGACCAAGGAGATCCTACGCGATGGCACTGCGATACACTACCCTCACTATGGTTTGTTAGCCGTGATGCAGTAGGCGAATGCTCAAAAGGCCTAATCATCATCCGATCTGCACAAGGATTAATTCTGAAGTGGCAATAGGTCCCGAAACCTTATCAGAAATATACTGGTACCATGGGAACCGGAATAACCCCTGAATTCACATGTCACAGGACAATTCTTGTCTCATGTTCTTTTGTTCAGCTCGGTTATAGTTGGTCCCCTAGTGGGAGTTTCGTGGGGGCTGTGGTTATGGTCAAGCGAAGGAAGATCTTCAAGCTTCCATGTGGTGCTGCGTTTCAACACGGGTGACGTACTCCTTAGTTCAGTAGAGATTTAGCTAGGTCCCCACCAGTATGAATAAGCTGAGCCATGCAATAAGTACAGACTGATATCGTTGTATTTACATCAGTGGGGCTCTGATTGTAGTCGCAGAGTCAATCCGTAGTCCGCCAGTCCTAATATATTCCTCGGAGACTTGTGTTCTTAGCAAGAAGAATTGCGAACTCTTTGCCGCGTTCGAGAGAAGAATCCTCTGAAGAATTTTTGGCCTCATACATGAGGATGGACGATTCCGTAGCCTACATAACGGCGAAATCTATGAGCGATACCATGACCGTCCGGTTGTGGATAAAATCCGGCTCAATAGGTTATGGTGGGCGGGTCACCAAATCCGTATGGATGAGGATGATCCAGCCCGGAAATTCTATAAGGGCAATATCAATGGTAGAAAGGAAAGACGAGGCAGGCCCTGCCTAAGATGGAGCGATGGCGTAGGTCAGGACGCCAGACAGCTTTTAGGGATATCGAATTGGTGGACCTCGGCACAAAGTGTCTGGAGTTCCTTATTAAGGCAGGCCTAGACCGGATACCGGTTGTTGCGCCGTTGATAATGATGATGATCTGGTCCCTACCCGGCGATTGTTTTACCCTTGAAAAAATCAACGCAAATCCCCTGCGATTCTTCTTCTTTAGGAAAAACTGCCCGATGTGGACCACTCATTCTGCTTCCACTATTTCGATTTTTTTACCAAAATCTATGTATACCCTTTCCCGGAATGTGTACTTTTCTTAAATTTTCTACCGACTAATGCACTGCTCCTTCTTTACTGGCATCACCTATCATACGGCTTTGTCTGATACGCGTCAGGCAGATATTTTCGCAAATCCCTTCATGGAGCTCGAACTCTATTTCCACTCTCTTCTCTTCGTTCTTTCGTTTTCTATTATCCCCTCTTCCAGGGGCTAATCAGGAAGCTCTCCATATATTATGCTTTTTGAATAGATAAATAAGTAAAGCTCAACGAAACTCAGGATCTTGCTCAGGATCTGCGTCATGGCTACAGTAGAAACATGCTTTAAAATCCCATCTGGTGGACAAGGTCAAATCATTAGAATAGCCCCGTAATGAAACAAAGCTACTCACAATTAAGTAAAAATAAGAGTTAATTTAAAATCTTATTACTGGGAATGAAAAGAAAAGCCCTTCGGTAGTGCTATCACTTTTTTTCGTAAAACAAGAACATTTCCAATGGACATGCTCTAGTAATTAACATTTGCTGAGTATGAAATGCATACATTAAATTTCATGTTGTCTCAGATTCGGTGTGTAGTTGTTGTTTCTGAGTTGACTGAACAACTAGTACAACACTCAAAACGATCGTCATGAACATTTTCTAAGAAGCAAATGGCCGTCCACCATGTAATGCGGGACGCAAGGTTCCTAAACGCCTCTTAACTTAGAAAATTTATTGCTGCCTCATTCTCAATTGTAAATATTTACTGCCCATTTGTTACAGAGTGAAGAAATGGAATCATCACAGGCAGTTCTTGGAATTTCTGAAATTGAAAGTGAAAGCAGAGGGGGGAGAATGCAGCGACAATTATACTTTAATTGACCATAAAGCTAGAATGAATTTTGAAAGATGAATAAATATCAAGAATGAGTTCCGCTGGATTCATAAAGGCATACAGTGTGGCCTTATAAAACGATCGTTAAAATTTTTTTATTGTTTCCGGCAGCAAAAAATTAATCCATTTTTACTTACGAGTAGCCCGAATGCACGGAAGTTTATCTTAAGTGAAATTGGAGGTGCTTCAGATATTTCGATATAAAGTTAAGTGCATTTTGATTATTCAAAGATAGAAGTATCTATTTTTCGCATGAGTGACATGCATAATGAAGTTCCGGATAAGTGGTAATTGTGAAATGTAACTGTCTATAAAATGAATTAATGCGTTTTCAACGGAAGGTACTTCAGAAATCAAAAGCATATGCAAATGACTCCAAACCGTACCCTCAAGCCATTCATTAGATAAGAAATTCTTCCTTAATTTCATTTCAGGCCACTTATTATGTGTAATCTGAAATTGCTGCACTTTATGTTTCTACCAAGTTTGCTTCATTCAAAAGTTTCAAAACTGCAATAGTAAAGTGGTTCATGACTTTTGGCTGGTAGTAACGTTACACAATGATACTGCGAACTATGAAGCTCTTGCAATTTTCTAATTTAATCAAATATTGCAAACCACATTTTGAACCCGGAATAAATTGTAAAATATCTAAGCGCTTTATATGCAATGTTTTCACTTCTTCGAATTTTATGGAGGAAATTATGTCATTTCAGGAAGTATCAGATTAAATCCATCTTTATTTTCCACTTTTCCACAGAAAAGCGTGCCAATTTTCATACAAACTGAGAAGAAAAATCGAATTCCAGAATATGAGCAAAGGGCTTTCATGTATTTGCGTTCGAGTGGATGATAAAAGGAAATGTATTCTGCCGCCCCAATTTTGGGAAATGTCTTAAAGGGGAAAACCTCATTAGGTTTTCAGAATCGATTTTTCTATTGCATAGATCGTTAACGATGAGTTGAGTACTTTGATGAGTTACTGAACAACCAGAACATCGGCGAGTTGGAGGTCCCGCCAACTGAAGACGACGGACAAATACTGCCACCACCAAGTTTAGGAGAAACAGTCCGTGCAATTCATCGGCTAAAAAATCATAAGTCGCCAGGAGCCGATGGAATTACAGCCGAATTGGTTAAATATGGAGGCGACCAGTTACAGCAAGTGGTTCATCAACTTGTGCTCAAGGTATGTGACAGCGAATCAATGCCTAACGATTGGCAACGAGGCATTATCTGTCTCATACATAAAAAGGGAGATATCACATAGTGCAGCAATTATAGAGGTATCACGTTGCTGAGTACCATCTATAAGATATTCTCCTCCTCCTAACCCGTCTATGATAGCATAGCCAGGGTAAAACTGTACACGGTCTTGAGTGAATTCTACTAGGCTGACCCTGACCAATGTCCGAGGCCAGATAAAAGCAGCAGGATCACTCTCAAGACCATTCGACATCAACAACGGTCTACGACAAGGGGATGCGCTATCATGCGTCCTCTTTAACCTGGCCCTCGAGAAAGTGATCCGTAATGCTGAGGTAAATGCAAGAGGTACGATCCTCTTTAGGTCCACTCAACTACTAGCCTATGCTGATGATATCGACATCATGGGACGAACCACCCAAGACGTACAACTGCCTTCATCTAGATCGAGCAGGCGGCACGTGTGGTGAGATCTTGGGCTGCACATCAATGAAGGCAAGACAAAATATATGGTGGCAACGTCAGCACCGAGAACCAACCAAACAACAACATCAAACCGCACTGGTCAAACACCAAGAAGAATAAGGATAGGAGAATACAACTTTGAGACCGTTGACAATTTCTCCTATCTAGGGTCAAAAATCACAACCGATAACACCTCGATGATAAAATCCGCGCACGGTTGTTGTCAGTCAACAGAGCCTATTTCAGCTTACAAAGACTGTTCCGCTCGAAACGTCTCACCATAGGGTCAAAGCTCTTACTGTACAAGACTATGATCTTGCCAGTCCTCATGTATTCCTCGGAAACTTGGGTTCTTAGCTAGAAAATTTGCGAACTCTTGGCCGCGTTCGAGAGAAGAATCCTCTGAAGAATTTTTGGCCCCTACATGAGGATGGACGATTCCGCAGCCTACACAATGACGAAATCTATAAGCGATACCACGGCCGTCCGGTTGTGGATAAAATCCGGCTCAATAGGTTACGGTGGGCGGGTCACTTAATCCGTATGGATAAGAGTGATCCCACCCGGAAAGTCTATAAGGGCAATATCTATGGTGGAAAAAGAAGACGAGGCAGATCCTGCTTTAGATGGAGCGATGGAGTAGGCCAGGAAGCCAGACAGCTTTCAGGGATATCGAATTGGTGGACTTCGGCGCAAAACCGGGATGTCTGGAGTTCCTTATTAAGGCAGGCCTAGACTGGATACCGGTTGTTGCGCCGTTGATGATGATAATGATAGATCGTTAACTTAGCTTTGCCAGAATATGATGCAAATATTTTAATACGAAATTGCTGTTGCTTCAGATTTTATGAACGTGGAACCGAGCAATTTTCGGGTACAGGCACAGGCTTGAGTGCCCAGGAAGTAGTCGCTTTATGCCCTTAAGTTATTCTTTAAGACTGTGTGAATACTTGACATCAGTCATTACTTCGCTTTAGAGCCTTGTTCGTTGAACTAACTTTGGAATATGTATACAAATCAGAATCCTGATGGAGCCTTTCTTTCACCTGGAAAGTACACATTTTAAAACGTTTAACTGACGAACGTGCCGGTGCCCAGGTTAGCTGTAGAGCCACAGGGTGCTTGTTTTGCTCATTTTGTTTTCGTGTGTCCAATGTATAAATGTAAGTACCTTAGCTTGAATTAAACTGTGATTCTGGACGAGAAAGCAATGTTGTGAGCTGATTGTGTCTAGATGCTCCCCTATGGAGCTTTTCAATGATAGCAACTAATTATAATATGTTAGCTCCTTCGTCCTCTTAAAAGGGCGCTTTTCTTTTCCGCACAAACATAATATGGCAACATGTCCCATTCACAACTCATGTACGGCAAAGATCAGAAGTTGCAGTTGCTATCTCGATCATGAAAACCTTATTGAAGATATAGTTAGTTATAAGGCGATTGATTATTTGGACCACTACAAATGGGAAAGGGGCTGGTCCAAAATCAGTTCCCCTAGAGAGGGTGTGCAGAACCGGAGAAGTTTACCCGGAAGATATATTTCTAGGTGAATTTGAAGAAGGGATAGGCCCAGCAGAATTTATTTATGGGAGCAACGCAGTCGGTTCTGCTCTATGACACGGAGGTATGGGCTGATGCCCTTGACAAAGAGGTGCATCGTAAACGCCTTGCTCGAGTGAGGAGGCATGGAGCTTTGCGAGTGGCGTCTGTTAATCGCACCGTCTCCGAACCGGCTGTGATGGTGATCGCGGCAATGATCCTTGCCCTTCTTGCCAAGGACCGCAAAGCTATCTACCGCCGTAAGGACGAGAATTTAAGAGAGGTTGCCCGTGAGGAACGTCAACGCATCCTTACCGAGTGGCTAGTTTTTTGGCAAAATGAGCCAAATGGCAGATGGACTGCGCGGCTCATCGACAAATTAGACCCGTGGTTGAATCGTATTGCGCATTATGTTCGGGCTCTTCTTATTGCGAAGTAGATTGAACTCGACCAGCGAAGAGATCGGACGGTAAGGGGTTCCCTGAACTGACAACTTCCTTCCTTCCCTCCCCTCCCGTTGGTGAGAGGAATCCCCTGACTTGAAGGCTCCCAAAGCCGAGGGAGCGGGAGGGCTAGCCCGAAGTAATATGTCAAACGGTTCTAGGCTAGTTCTCTGATGACAGGGAGGTGTTTAGTTGTTAGTCCGACAGCGTACTATTCCGGGAGTCCAACACTCTGTGCGCAAACGCATTCACCTACCCTACTGCCAAAAAGGCCCCAGCAGGATTAGGCCATGAACAGAGTAAAACCAATTCAGAAAGAACCGATTTTACTGTAATTTGATAGAACATCGTGGCGAAGAAAATTCCCTTTGTGGGTAGTATGTGCTGCTTTTTCACATTTCTGAAATTTATAGCTTTTTGTAGCAGCTCAATAACTTTGTCTCTACAGTACACCTTTATGTTGTCGTTTAATACTGTAGGGGTATACATTTGGCTAGATAAAGGATGGCCTCTTGCGCTATTATAATTTGATTTTTTTTGAAAATTCCAATTTTAGGCCGATTTAGAAACGGTTTGAGTTGATGCATTTCCCAGCTGCGATTTTTTTCTAGACTTTAACAGCACTGCAGAACAACTTACGCGATTCTCTGAATCTATTGTTCCAGCACCAATAATTTGGGGAAGAATTATGCATCGGTTTCTTTAAGATTGCACCAGATGCACCAGATAAAAACAATACCTGTTGCCCAAATGAAAGTTTTTTCTCAATTCCGACGTCTATAATTAATAATGGGACTCTCCTTGCTCTGTTTGCCCAGGACTAACTGCAGACTTAGACTTCGATATTAAAACGATAACTACTTTCTCTGCTGCCTTTGCAAATCTTTTGTGGCATACTTTATTATGTTCGCTATCTCAAGCTAGTCAAAACAGGCTTAGCCTGGGTGGAGTCGAGAGGCTTTTAAATCGCAATTCAGCGCATTAATCCATCGCTGTTCCAGTCGGCCTTTGGGTCGTTTCCTATCGACTTTCTCCAACCCCAAATTAACCGCGGTTCAGGATGATCAGCCGAACGACATTACGATAGATTGAGGATTTGAGGCGTTCGATGATGCGTCGATCACAAAGGATACCAGTGGTGTAACGCGATAGTATGCAGGATGCGCGGATAAGATCAGTAGACCGGAATACTTAAATCGCTCAGAAAATCGCAAGGAAAATATCGCTGGACATGGATGTCCTGGGGAATAATGTCATGGCAGGAACAAGGAGCGATTGTGAGAAGGTTAGCTGGCTTATGACTAACAGTGAGTACATTATTGCTTTGGAGGTGAAGTAATTTTTTAGCCTATTGATCTTATGTTGCTTCTGCGGTAACCATTAGTCTGTGGTATTTAGGAGAAAGCTATTATACAGGTGTCGTATATTGCCTTGGATTTGATTTAACAAGCTTCTATTAGAACAACAGAAATCCCCACTGATGATACCTATGGCTACACAAGCAAACCTAAAGATAAGGCAAAAGATACACAGATATAATTTAAACTTACTGCAGCACGCCAATTGAAATGTACCGCCTTTATAAAAAGTAGTTCACAATTTCAAACGACGTTTCTCAATAGTTTGGTTGTTCTAGGTAGGTGGTAACCTTGGAGAATTCCTCCTATCAAGCATTTATTTAGAGGACATAGACACAAACTTATTGACCAATATTCTACAAACTTCGAAGCCTGTTTATTGCAAATACCAAGCCCTAAATTTGAATAGGTGGGATATAACATTTTCCTGACGAGTCAATAATTCGAAATTTGAAACATTTTGAAATTCTGGGCTCAAACAAACTGCATTTGTAGTCCTCGTCTCTCTTATCCGTAATTACATTTTTATACCCCTTTTCTGGAAGATTCTACAAAACCTTTTGACTTGGAAACTACAATAGATTTGAGTTGGGTTTTGTGTATGGAGCTGATAGCAAAATGGAAAGGTATTCCATGGTCACATAACTTGTGTGTTGCACCAGTTTGTTCTCCCAAGCGCGGCATGGTTTGACAGATGTTCCTATCTTCGATATTAAGAAAATGTTTGGAGTGATATTCGATACATAGGTGCAGATCTCTAGAGCACCAAACTATGTTTCCAATATTTTGTACTTGCATTTCATAATAGAAGGATGAATAGAATATGATCCTAAGATTCATTCATTATTATCCCTGTTGGGATTTTGACAAGGTTGCAAACAGTTAGTGTGGAGTGCATTGCGCAGGATGAGCCCCCCCCCCCATTCTTGTTGCACGTCGTGTGCATAAGTACAGCTTCCGCCAGCCAAATTGGCACAGACTTTTGATTGGGCCGCGGTCATGGAACGCTTGTGCGTTGCGTTTGCCCGCTCGCTATTAGGAACTTTATTCTAGGTATCCTCGTTAGTTCTATATGGCCTCGATTCTGGTGTGAGCACGCAAGCGTATTGTAGGGTAAATATGTAAGTTTTTACGAACATTAACTTACCAGCGTAAGCAAAAAACGCTGCGAACTCATAGTCCATTTCAAGAGGGAGATCCATTGAATTTTCGGTCCCCTACATGAGAATGAAGAATTTGTACGTTACATAACGAGAAATCTATGAGTGTTCATTTCGACTACGTACTTAACATAATAATCACCACCACACATATATACAAACTCATATGTTCCTGCTGGTACTTAATTTTACTTTTTAATGGGAGTGGGTGAGTTCTAATAACGCCTATCCTTAGCGGCTTTGCTTCTTGATATCTGAAAAAAGTTCCACGTAAGTGAATCTTTGATTAATCAAATAGAGATACTTTGGTTTGTTCCCGGCTAGGTTCCAGGTGTACTTGACCCCATTTTCTATGGTTTGAATTAGGAGATGCTTAGTTAGCCAAAGTCATGAGTAAAAAATTGAAAAATAGTTTCCTTTATTGGCTAATAATTTTTATTTTAAAACGCTTAGGAAAAGGACGATTGATCCAATTCATCTACCAGTTCTTTTTGCAATAAAGCACTGTGTCCAGGTGCATAGGTTGCATACAATTTTTTTGGGGTTCACCAGTGGGTTTTACGACTAGAGTAGTATGAAGTTGAAAATCTAAGAGAATATTAATTATTCACTTAAATCAACTGCACGTTTTTTCACCTTTCGGGCTTAAATTTTAACTCTGCTTAACTAAGTTTTTGGATACTTTGGTAATTACTCATGGATAACTAGAAAATATCCCATTAATCACTTTTCACGTGACCGACGTCCGTTTCCGACCACCTTATAGGGTGGTCGCTGGAGGTTTTTTTGGCTTTCGTTCTCCAGCACATCTAGAGGAAATAAACTGTAAATTGGGTTGATCCTTCTTCGAAGGATGTACGGGCAACAGATGCCTATATCGGTTCAATCTTCCAAAGGGAACACGTCTCATTTATCTCAGGCCACATAATACCAGCCTGATGCAACTCGTGCCGCATATTTGACATGCAGATAAAATAGTAGAGGCATCATCATCATCATCATCAACGGCGCAACAACCGGTATCCGGTCTAGGCCTGCCTTAATAAGAAACTCCAGACATCCCGGTTTTGCGCCGAGGTTCACCAATTCGATATCCCTAAAAGCTGTCTGGCGTCCTGGCCCACGTCATCGCTCCATCTTAGACAGGGTCTGCCTCGTTTTCTTTTCCTACCATAGATATTGCCCTTATAGACTTTTCGGGTGGGATTATCCTCATCCATTCGGATTAAGTGACCCGCCCACCGTAACCTATTGAGCCGGATTTTATCCACAACCGGACGGTCATAGTATCGCTTATAGATTTCGTCATTGTGTAGGCTATGGAATCGTCCATCCTCATGTAGGGGGCCAAAAATTCTTCGGAGGATTCTTCTCTCGAACGCGGCCAAGAGTTCGCCAATTTTTCTTGCTAAGAACCCAAGTTTTCGAGGAATACATGAGGACTGGCTAGATCATAGTCTTGTACAGTAAGAGCTTTGACCCTATGGTGAAACGTTTCGAGCGGAACAGTCTTTGTAAGCTGAAATAGGCTCTGTAGGCTGACAACAACCGTGCGCGGATTTCATCATCGTAGTTGTTATCGGTTGTGATTTTCGACCCTAGATAGGAGAAATTGTCAACGGTCTCGAAGTTGTATTCTCCTATCCTTATTCTTCTTGGTGTTTGACCAGTGCAGTTTGATGTTGTTGGTTGATTCGTCTTCGGTGCTGACGTTGCCACCATATATTTTGTCTTGTCTTCATTGATGTGCAGCCCAAGATCTCGCGCCAATCCCGCCTGCTCGATCTGGATGAAGGCAGTTTGTACGTCTCGGGTAGTTCTTCCCATGATGTCGATATCGTCAGCATAGGCCAGTAGTTGGGTGGACTTGAAGAGGATCGTACCTCTTGCATTCACCTCAGCATCACGGATCACTTTCTCGAGGGCCAGGTTAAAGAGGACGCATGATAGCGCATCCCCTTGTCGTAGACCGTTGTTGATGTCGAATGGTCTTGAGAGTGATCCTGCTGCTTTTATCTGGCCTCGCACATTGGTCAGGCTCAGCCTAGTCAGTCTTATTAATTTCGTCGGGATACCGAATTCTCTCATGGTCGTGTACAGTTTTACCCTGGCTATGCTATCATAGGCGGCTTTAAAGTCGATGAACAGATGGTGCAACTGTTGTCCATATTCCAACAGTTTTTCCATCGCCTGCCGCAGAGAGAAAAGGCATCATGGCTGGCTTTTAAGGACTTGACAATAGGTCCAGATCTATCCCCGGACCTAGTTTTTGATGGTATACCAATATCTCTCTCGATTATAACTCCTCTTTTAGGCAGAAGCATTGACCAGGGGAGGAGGCTGCTAAGAACTCATACAGACCCTCTTCATATGAAGAGCAGCAGACTAATTTTGGAATTATCACCAGTCGGCCGTAGCTGGATCTAAGCACGTCGTTAAGAACGCATTAAATAACTGGAATATCCTGAAGCGAAGTCACACGCAAAGCCAATTTGAGCATTTTGACACTATCACGAAGTTGTCTGTCAACTAGTGGGAAAACTGAAGAATTTCTAAACAAAAGGCAGGTTGGTAGATTTGCCATGTCATGCGTTGAGACCTCTCGTACTTCTTTACTTTCCAGGCAGGATGACCCGTAAACTGCGCAAATTTATACAACAGTACAAAGGCTTCAAGAAGCGTCTATCGAAAAAGCACTTTTTTTTCCCCTACAGGAGGATACAAATTAAATTTCTAAAATGAAGGTTTATAATGGGAAAGGCGTATTTCTGAACCATTAGTAAACATGCAAACAATTGTGTATCCCGAATCACTATTTCGTGAGGTTAATGAAACTGTTGGCTATTCTATGATAAATTTTCGGCCACTTCTATGTAGTAACTGCTGCGGAACCCAAACTACCTTTTTGACGGTAAGTCGAAAGCCAGGAATCTTCCTTGCAACCGGCACTAAAAAATGATAGTCCAGATGACAGGCCTGTCTAATAAGAGTAGATTACACTTGGTAAAAAAAAGACTATCACATCGTGAAATATTATGTACGTAAAGCTGATATTGTGACATACGAGACGCGTCCAGAAAGTAAGTGTACTAGAGCTCTCACGATTGTATACAATAAATTTTCCACGTGGTGGTAATATTGTTGTACAGCCTGAGCCTTCACTACAAAACGAGGTAAATTTAAAGTTAACATGGTGGAAAGTCTTGAATCAGGATCCCCTCTTGCGAAAAATGTCGATCCAATTTTAATTGAATATCTGACTTAGGGGGAGACCTTCAACGCGGCAAGATAGTGTGACATATTTAAAAACTGAAAAGGGCGATTCCGAATAAAAAGAGAGGTTTGCAAAGGGAGTCTGTCTCCTCCACGACAATTCCAAACCACAAATGGCCAACGACACCAAGCAACTCTTGAACTGGTCTGGATAACGTATTTTGAACCATCATCCGGATTTGATTGGGAGGAAGATAGAGAAATGAGTAAAGGAAAAGGAACTTAAATATGCAGAAATGAACCATCTATTTTGTTTGTTTAAACAATTTTATTTAAGTCTACTCAAATTGCGAACAATTAATTTGTGCACCTGCCTCGTGGTTGTTGTTCAGGCAAGAAACTGTTTTAGATTAAACGGTTTCGGATTCAATATTTCTCAGTTTTCATGTTATTTCATAGCATACATGACTATGACTCCAGGAGGAATATAGGTTGCACAGAGCGTGTTACCTGGCGGTTATCCTTAGATTTACAAGGGCTGCATAGTACCCTAGCGAGTAATGCACCTCGTTGCACGGATTGTACCCTGCGCTTATAAAGATTTAGTTATCTTGCAGCTTTAGAAATAATATTAAGCATAAATGCGAAACCATTGATCTAAAATGTTTGCAATTAAGATCTTCTACGTTTATCTGTATGTATGTATAATTTCAATCAATTTGGAAGCAGAGCAAAGCACCTTGTCCTTTCTATAATTCTATTTGACAACTTTCTTTAGCAGAAATAATTTTCGTAATTAAATACTTACGCATCAGTTTAGTTCACAATGGATACCGTAACTTACCTACAAAAAGATAATTTTTGTTAGTAGAATAATATTGTTACAAATTGGAGTAAAGTCAATAAAAGGAAAAAATATAAAACTCCCTTAGGTAGGCGTCTATATTCTCTTCTGTTGGGAAAACTACTAATGCTTTAATTCTATACAACATGTTCTACTGCTATTATCAGAAACGTAAAAGGAACCTAAACTTCAATCATACCAGAAACTAAATAAATGAACTCACCATCATTTTCCTCATCCGATGATTTCTCGTTCGCTGTGACAGGATCAATAGCTTGGTCACTTAATAAGTTCCCAGTACGCCGCTTCCTGGCATACGTGTGCACTGGAACAATCAACCGAGGACGAGGTATACTAAACTGATCCTCTGAATTTGTGCTCGACGAAGAACTTCCAGGTTGGCACCTTTGTTGTCGCTCGCGGTTTCTACCATTTGAACTAAACGAACTATGCAGATTGTTCGTAGATGCACAAAGTCGGCTTGATTTCAGCATATCAGACCCATTGAAATGCTTCGAATTCCCATTTTCTGTGGTACCAGGGAAGTCATTGCGTTTATTCAATTTGTCCATAGACATTGTTTTGAGCTTATTCGGAACAGCGTAAAGGCCGCGATCATTTGGGCTTTGGGGCTGTGTCTCTTCAACACCGTGATTGGGAGTGACTCTCTGCCTGTTGGCTGGACTATTTCGAGATCCATTCGTTTGAAATGTTGGATCAATTCGAACACTCTTTGCCCGAAGAACTGGACGGTTCTTGATTGTGGCTGTTTTGTATTGTTGTACGGGCGGAGTGGTTTGAGCATTATTTTGATTGTTATCGCTAATTTCTTCGTAATCTACATCTTTAGTATCACAGTATGAATCTTGTACACTAGGAGTATTGTTGATGTTTGAGATTGGATTTTTGAATTGCAGGGCAGCAGATTTGCCCGCAATATTACCATTAGAGTGGGGACTAATATCTGTTTTTGACTTCCACTTTCGTCTAAGAACATCCTTAATATCGAGGGTGCTACAGCTTGATTGCGGTTGCTGGATAATCACCGTTTGGGATCTTTTTAATCCTCTTGGAATTTGGAAGGTTCCCGGCGATTTATAAGCTGAGTCATCTTTACTTTTTGCTTCTAAGTGATTAGTAGGATCCGGAACATAGTGGTTTGCTGCTTGTGAAGCTTGCTGCCATCTGGATCTCGAAATATCTTCAGTGATTTCTTTCAAGTCATCCCAACCGGGATAGTTTTTCCTATGTTTTCTTCTCAAACTGGATGGTTTATAGCCATTCACATCACGTAAATGTTCCACTAACCCAGCATCACAGTTCTGCCGTTCCAGAGCCTTTACTTGCTCCAGTGTCATTTGGTATTTTCGTAAAGAAGATCCACTTTCATTACTACTATCGCTCGCATTACTGTTTTGTTGATTTTTTAGGTATTGTTGATTGTTGAATTGTAATCGCATGGCCTCATGAGCTCGTAGCCAATTCGCTTCGTAGATTGCCCCCATAGCATTGGTTTGCTCTAAGGAAAGGCTGGCGTCTACCGCCTTCCCTGGATACCGTTTTATTCGCATCTTTATACTCAGTAGTACAGCAGGTGTATGAACATATTGTTTATCAGTTGTGTTTTTAATAGCCTGAAAAAATTACTGGTAAATATCGCATCGCATATCAATTAGTAACGCTGCGATTGGTTTCCATTTAACCCACGACAATATAGTATATATGTTAAATTTAAAGTTCTTGGGTAACGTCCACTCATTTCATCTTTCTTTCGAAAAGATATTCCCCCAATTAGCAATTGACTTTTTGTGAATAAAGAAACAATGTCAGTAGAGGGTATTATTTTTGCAAGATTAAATCGAAAACTTTCCTTCGAGAGACAAAAATCCAAGATTTATTGCTCGGTTGTGACCATAAAAAAAGAAAAAGATATCTTTTTTGGACATACGATTCTAAAATGTTCATCTGAACCGTCTAATTACCTCGAAATGCAAATCGATTCTATTATCTATATCTCCATTATTATATTATTTCCAAAAATAATAGACTGTCAAGCATATGTATACATAAAATAGATGTTTTTCTATTAAGATAATTGCCAACAGAATATAAAGGTGATAAATCTCAATCATTGGACTCTTTTCCAAGCTATTTAGATACTTTTGATGTTATCAAGGATGAAATATCTTCACTGAAATATGTATGTTGAGTTGAATCGCAACACAAAAGTTATCTGCGAAAACGACAAAAAGTAAAATGTTGAGTACTTAAGATTTCTAAGCCTTTCTCTTGCCTTAATAGCAATTGTAACCATTTTGAAACGAAAATAGGATTGTTTTACTTACTATTGCTGTTGTTTCAACTTAATATTGAATGAAAAGAACATTATAGCCAATCTACTCGGAAGAACAGAAGTTTGAATGAAACGAAATAAGAAAGTAGGTAGAAAGATAGTAATCTCTGACTTTACTGAGTACGAGATATTTCTATTCAAATTACAAAGATTGCCAGTGTTTTAAGTACTTCACGAGAGGTGGTAGCCCCATTATTTGAAAAGTTACGACGATAGCAAAACTCTTAGATAACGGTCAGAATATAGCCGTGCGAAGAGAATATTGACGTTCTATTCAGATGAATTTTTGCGAGAAAAAATTCTAATGTGTTATGGATGCTACTCAAGAGCGTACTAAGATTTAAAATCCCAAAAAATGGTACATTCAGCAACTCAAAGAAGCGTGCACTTAATAGAACGCGGAAATGTGATTTTCATTTGCAAAACCTGTGCGTTTATGCAGGTTAAAAGGTCCATTAAGGCTATAGCAAATCTGTAAGCCTCTGAATCTTATACGCATCTTCTGATTTACCTCACCTCACTCTGCAGTTTACGACATATTGACAGCATTGAAGTTCATTCATTCATAATATTGGGTTGGGGAAAAAGTAATGTCGTATTTTTGATCGATGATGATAACATACCCCCCCTCCCCCCCTCCTTATTTGCAAAAAACTCAGACAGCCACTTTTTGCAAGCCTCTTTTGAGGCAAACCGGAAGAGATGGTAATTGCCTGGTGCAAGGTTCGGACTATACGGTGGGTGCGATAGGACATCCCATCCAAGCTCCCGTAGCTCTGGCGGGTCATCAAAGATGTGTGAGGCCGAGCGTTGTCCTGGTGGAATAGAACACCATTCCTATTGACCAATCCTGGCCGCTTCTGGTCAATCGCCTGCTTCAAACGGTCAAGTTGCTCACAATAAAGCACCGAATTGAGGGTCTGGCCATAGTTGAGCAGCTCATAGTGGATAACTCCCTTCCAATCCCACCAAACACACAACAAAACCATCCTGACCGTCAATCCGGGCTTGGCGATGGTTTGGACCGGCTCGCCGCGCTTCGACCACGATCTTTTTCGGTTGAGATTTTCGTACATGATCCACTTTTCATCAGCAGTCACCATCCGCTTCAAGAATGGGTCCAATTCGTTCCGTTTCAGCAGTGCATCGCAGGCGTTGATTCGGTCCAAGAGATTTTTTTTGCGTCAACTCCTATGGCACCCAAACATCCAGCTTTTTTTGGAATCCAATCTTCTGCAAATGATTCCAAACGGTTTTATATATGGTGCATCACTGCTCGAACGCAGGAATTGGAGGACGCGATCCCAGAACCGAGATTTTAGGAAACAGCGCATTCTGAATGCCAAAGCCCGAAACGTGTTGTGGAAGCTCAAATACAACGACGCGTTTGTAAGACAAGACAACATCTTAGGGTACAGTAAATGCACACGAAAATTTTTACCTATTATCCTTTTGTTCTCCGCTCTTTGTAATAGGAGGAGAGGCAGGTAGCTTCAGCCTAAATGGCTGTAGGCCATCGCAGCCTATCACGTTGAGGGAAGTCAACGGAAGTTCAAGAACTTTGTATTCTTCCAAAGTACCCACTGAATAAACTATCACAACGGAATGAGAAGCAGAAAGCTGTTCGGTACCGATAACCGGTGTTACGATGACTAGGAGCATGGGTCCGCCTGCTGTGGCTGTTTCGCCGCAATCGGTGGTAACCATTTCAACATGTTCGCATAGGCATAGGATGAAATGGACTCCGAATATAAACCCCTTTATCAGCCGCTCCTACTAAGAAATAATTACAGCGGGAGAAGGTAGAACGTATTACCCCCTTATTGCACCGATACGTCGAGCGTTTCCCGCAATACGCGCACATGACTGTGCAGCTAGTCGTACTAGCACAATCGCGGCCGTCATCAAGGAGCGTGTTCTAGCATTGCACTGCGGCTGAGTGTTCAAGACGAGTTCCACCGAGCATGTGCAGAATTCTTTGCAATGGATCCTTTGCATAGACCAGAGATTCACATGTTCGATGAATTTCCAGAAACTCCAAGAATTCTATCTCAAACCAATGATGAGACCGCATCTCGACTGTGTACTGATATGTCGCTACCCCAACTACAATCACTTCTTCATTGCGGTGCAGTTGCGACTGTCAGATTGCAAGATCAAAAAATTCGCTTTCGCATTATGATTTGAGTGACCGAAGAGACCCACCATGCACAATTCATCTGGACTGGCGGCAGGACTCACTAAGGCAGGACATTGCTAGACTGATTCAATTTAGCTCTCGCAACGCCAGCAGGCGGGTGAAGAATAAAGTGCAGAGATCTCCAGTGAGACACCCGCAGTTGAAATTCCGGAAACATTAAGGCAGAAATTTTATATCGTATACAGTCGGTTATGACGCTATGGCGAAAATTCCTTCAGACGTGTCCAGAATTCAACGTACGGGAGAAACCAATGGGCGCAGATCACTCAACGAACCTCCGCAGAAAGTCCAGACAGTCCAGTTTTCGTTAACGGAAGCAAAACGGTTTTTGGGGTGGAATTTGAGGGTTACCCACCCAGCATGCTGCGTAGATTAACGCCGAAGGCACCCGCCATGTCACTACTATTCCGGGCATGAATTTTACGGATGTAACCGAAGATAAGGTTCGGCGAACCATAAACAGCTCGAAGAACTGAGGCAAATTGGCTCTACCTACCAGTATACATGATCGGTGAGTGTGTAGCATAAACCAGGTTATTAGTCGGCCTCAGGAATTTCCATCTGTGCTAACTGCGGGAATCGCCTACGTTATCCCTAAAAAGGACATAGGCAAAGGCGCTATTTCTGAAAGGATCAGTGTGCACCTCGAGACCAACAACATTCTGACCAAAAAGCAGAAGGTCTGCCAAGTTGAATCAATAGGTTGCAAACAGCAACTCATTATCGCCTCGGTAGTTGTAGGATATTCAACTAGAACCCAAAGAAATCTAGTTGCTATATCGATTACAACAAGGCTTTTGACAGCGTCTAGTTCAGCTGGCTAATCGATGTGTTCATCTGTACCGCATTGATCCAATACTAGTAAACTTTTTGACAAGAGTCATGGAAGGAAGGCACACCACACTTTGTCAGTATATTCATCGGAGGGTACTGACATCTTAGAGCCCATGCGTATACGAAGAGGCATCTCCAAGGGGATTCGTTGATTTCCCTTTGGTTTTGCATAGCACTGAACCCCCTTTCATAGCTATTGAGAGCATAGTTTGGCAATAAAGTCTGGCCTACGTGTGATGTACACACTTAGACGATATCAAGTTGTATGCCAGATCATCTAATTTTTGGCTGTACTTATATGGCGCCAGTGCAATAAACAAACAGGCATAATGCTGTATGTAAATTCTCAAATTCTCGCATTAACATATTCCCGGCCACCACTACAGTATCTTTTAAGTAGTTAGGATCGATCAAGCCTAAACGCTTGGAAGTTAAGTGCTAGAATTAAGTAAAATCCGGCATCTGCCAAGTTTCTAAATGAACTTAAGGGGTTCCATGATAAGTTTCAGATAAATATATTATATGTACTATTAAAAACTTTATTTGAGCAGATATCGGAAGAGGGTGTCTTTTGTTTGAAATACCACGTGACTGCATTTTCAGAAACATTCCCTTACACAATAAATGACAATAGAATTAGCATTTTCCCGGTAAATTGGGTGTCACAAACAGACAGATAGACAGGCAGGCGGGCAGAGTAAAATTTAATCATTTTGAAAAAGATATCTCTAAAGCACATACATATTATTGTAAGAGGCAATATCAATGTTGTGGATGAAGTGAAGTGGGTCCACAACTAGCCTATGTAGATAGTATAATTTTCATGTCATGCATTTGTTTTACATTTGAAGTTTGAAAGTTTCACACTGGCCGATACTTCTTCGGTTATAACAAGCCTCAAAATACTAATCTGCAAAGTCTCATACAAAATGCAGGTCAATCTATATTTTGTATTAGAATTGAAATCTCTTGATTTGGAGAAGCATCAGATTCACGAGTTTGATTATGTGTAGAAAGATTAGAAATTGGTGTCATTCGTTTATTAAAATAAAATGATCGAGGCGGCAAACCGTACAATCTAGCAAAATTTGCGTAGATTTTTGAATGAATGAATTTGAAAATTTTTTCTAAGTAATCTGCAAAATACATATTTATATAACATTTTCGTAAACTTTGCATTTATGATAAGCGACAATTTCACCGCTGAACAAAAGCCATGACCAGCAGATGAACTGAGTCCGTATTTTAGAACACTATCTTCCACTAATAGTAAAGACAAAAATATTATAAATATCATACTTGAAGACAGATTTATATTTAAACAGATAAATATTTCCAAATGTTAACGATTTCTATAAAAAACTCTCCGCTCATATGAGGTACAGTAAACTAAGCAGACTTGCTGGAATATTTGGTTCATCGCCACTTGAGCCGCTTATCAAACGAGTTCACTAGAAAAGGTCACTAGTTAGTCTCGTATCAACAACACAAATAACCCTCGTCGTGTAAAATGAGATACTTCCCAATGGCTTATAATGAACTGTTTAAAGGTCAAATGTCTTGTTTATCTAGACAACAAACGGCTCTTATATGGCTCGCTAAGGAAAAAAGAGCCTAATGTGGACTAATTTTACTTCCTCACTAGAGCCATGTGGGACTGCTTAGCGATACCATTGAGAAAGATAGTAATCTGTCTAATCATTTCAAAATTGCCCCATAAGTTCCTTAAGACATTTTTCTAGTGTTAAAGTGTTAAGTCAAGACAATTAAGGTTAATTCAGATAAAGATAAATCAGTTGAATTCATGTTGTTATTTATTAATTGATGAATAATTGCGTCAGTTTATGATAAAAAGATCAATAAAAAGATTCATTCACTTGCAATTTCACCAAAGGCAATTCAGTAACTTAAATCAAGCATATCGAAATCGAATCGTCTATCTAAAACTTTACAATAAAATTTACATATCATAATTAGATTACAATTGGCTCAATGAAGTGCATAACATGAATAGTTGATCATTTTACGATTTTATGTGAATGGAAAGGTATTAATGTATGTAATTGAGTTATGGTTTGAGTGTTACGTAAGTTCTATGGACGAATACAATGCTATTGGCATTTATCCTTCAACTCAATCTAGATTTCGACTGTTTTGCGGGGTCAAAGTGGTTGACCAAAACAAAATCAATAGGAAAAATGGAGATGGGCCATTATGCTTTTTAATAAATTTAGCCTTTATACGCTTCAAAGTCAAAGTTGGATGCCACTCAAATGTATTTGAAATATTTCATATTATTTTTTGTACATAAGTGTTGAATATTTTGCTGCAATTTTTGAATGATTTGGTGCCTCATTTATTTAGATGCGAAATATATATAATCTGAATCATAAATTATATTTCTCGTTTAAGCCAATGAGGTCTTCGGATTACATCAATAGGGGGTATCCACTCCTTTATAAACCATTGATATAGTTGTTTTTTTAATTAGTGCTATCTTTTTCCTGTCTCATTTTTGGGAACACACCTGGGCAAGTGATAGTCTTACAAGAATGGGATTCGAACCAGGATTCAAACCCGTGGCACGAGAGTTGAGCGGATGACCCTCAATTGCACCTTCAGGATATATTGTCTATTATTAACTTGCTAATTCTACCTACCACTGTCTACTAAGGGAACCAAATTTCCAAAACCCCGCACCTTTAAACTATTAAGCAAGCAACACCAATTTCCAGCTGGTAAGACTTGGACACAGTCTTTCCATATTTACTTAGAAGACATGTTAAGCACAAAAACATAATTATTATAACACAACCATTGCATAATCATTTGAGGTCGAGTTACTTACACTCAATTGCGGTATTATTTCTCATGTATACAGTGAAGGTTAAGCGTTTCTTAGCGTTGGTACTCCATGCCAAGCTGGAATTGTTATTATTATACTGAAGAATTGTTCAACGAAGTGAACAATGAAAAACTGGCCAGTTTACTGTCTGATGTACCCATAATGAATGAAAGTGGGTATTCAGACGGAATGGAGCGTTGTATGATGGTGTAGAGACTAGGTAAAGAGGTAAGACTTAACTAATGAGTCGATTAAGTAATGCATTATGATTTTTTCGCAGTAACATAAATGCGCCTCGGAGGTAATTCTTTTGAAATATTTCAATAAAGTCTTTGGAATAATTATTATTAATTAATGAAGCCATTGGAAATTGGATTGGCAATAAAAACTTTATTGAAATATGTTTCTTTTTTAACATTAAATTTTCTAGGGTATCGGAGAGAATGCACATTCGACAGATGAGCTGAAAACAGGAAACAGCGGTCCATCATCATCCAGTCAGTGAAGAATGAGAGGTATTTTCAGCCACTTAAATAGCCCCAAAATTTCAGGATGTAATACAGGTTTCGAAGGTGTTACTCGAAACGTAAAAACTGTGCACAGAAAGACTTCAGCATATGATACAATGAGCAAAACTACTGAGTTTCTGAGTTAGAAAAAATATTTCTTCATTCACCCTTTTAAATTTTACTTACCACGGTCTAACAGCCACCTATTCTAATATGCTACGATATTGGTGTTCTGCTTTAGTTTCCTTTTCAAATTGTTCGTTAGCTAGTTTCTGAGAATGATTCCTGTTTATACTTTTTGGCACTTTGCTCGGATGTCATACCTGAGGGGTAAGGTGTAATCGAGATTTTCCGTTTGATACATTCGCAGAAACAGATTTTACATCCCAATCCCAATCCCAATCCAATTCTTGTATGGAGACCCTCATTAAACATTCCAAAAAAATCAGACTTTGCACTACCGCGACGATCACCGTACAAGATTATCACATGCTAATATTTGTTACTACTATGTTTATCGCATGATACAGCCAAGCGAGTAAGATAGAAAGATCATATTCATTAAAGATCACTTCAACTATTAGATACGGTTGCGTTAATGACAGTTTGAGTTTGGTCGCTCTAGTGCTAAATATAACAGAAAAATAAAAAAGAGTATAAGTTTCTCGGAACCAAATATTATGAGGAACAAAAAATTCAGAGGCGGTGGTTGGATGCAGTTGGAACTAGTAAGTGGCTTTTCAACTAGGCAGACGCAAAATATTGTCAATTTTTTGTGTGTATCGGTTGGGAATTAAAAAAATGGACTTTGATACTTTGCAAAAAGAAAATGCAGTCTCCCTTGGTGTATGTGCCTCTCACCATCAAAATACTCAACCCATCGCTCCTATATACCCATTCTGTCAAAAATCTCTGTCTCGGCAGCATGAGCACCTCGTGTATGAGGCTTCATCCTGCTGACTTATTGGTAAAACTTTCGCGCCTGGTACGATTGCTCCCTGTACTTTTCGAGTTTCCCTTTTCCGTTTGTGAAGTCGCTTCTCTGTTCGCCGTAAGTCTCTGCGCGTGCCCGCGTTCTTTGAGAATGCAACATAAGTCGGTATGCATCCTCATATACCGGTATTTCAAGGACCAGTGGTCCTCTTCATCAGTGAGTTTTTATCTGAACTGCTTATAGTCCAACTTGTCCTTGAATACCTAAATCTAGACCCTAATTACCAGTTAATATTATTACCTAATTAATCCAAAAAGCCAAATGTTCACGTTATCTAAATCACTGTTAATTCTTTTTTCCTCTCGTATCTTATGGATGATGAAATTCTCTAATGTGTCCAATTTGCGCAAGTTATTAACCTCCTGAATTGCACTTAGATTATCCTCCGTTATTATATGTTTCTCCTCGATGATGTGTCTGGCTACCAATGATTTGAGGGCATGTGTTGGTCTGCTTTTTGCTTTCGCCAGATTTTCTTCTCTTATATGTTTTGAACCTCGTCGTTATTAATCTTCTAATTTGCCTCTGCAATGTTTCAGAATCGGTGCAGGTTATCTGATAGATTCCCCTTTTCTCGATGTCTTCCTTGGGGTCCTTGACGCTTCCTAATCGTGTCGTTAGTTGATGTGGTCTGCTTGTAGATATCACTTCGATGTCACGTTTCCTTAGAATGTTTTTCACCTGGTAGCTAATTTAGGAATGGATGATAGTCTTTTAGATGGTCCCGCTTGTGTAAGAAATGCCATCAGGTTATTCCTTTCTATTTTTTTTACAGATTATTCCTTCTATGGTCTTCCTGTTAAACCAGTTCTTTTACGTGTTTTAATGGTGTGGCGTTTCTCATTGTTTAGTGTTGAGTGTTATGATGTTGCTGGGATGGTTCTCTGCGTGGATGTTGGTTTTCAGTAAATGTCGAATTCGATTTTTCTTCTGTTGCCCCAAAAGGGTAATTGGTTGTTGTATTCGACTTCCATGGTGAATGTAATACCCTTGTGAAGATCATCTGTTGATGCTTCATTTCCAGGACATCTATTAGCTTCGGTTATTGCGACATCAATTTCCCCTTATAGGTGTTACGGAGGGCTGTATTGTGGATGGCTACGCCAACAGTCTATACAGGTCTCCCTATATGTTCTGACATTTATCAAGACTGAGATTGTCCGCTCGACTGCTACGTAAAAAGTATCCTTCTCTGGCTCTGCAGTCTCCTCTGTAGGGGCGTGAACGTTAATGAGACTTATATTTCTAAATCCGCCTCGTAAACGCAGAGTGCATAGCATTTCGCTCATGTTTTGAAAGCCGATAACAGCAGGTTTCATTTTTTAGCTGACTAGGAAACCTACTCCGAGCACATGGTTTATTGAATATATATGGTGTAGTGGGTCTTCTCCAGGAAACCGGTCCAACGCTTCTCCTGCGATGCTGTTTCATGATCCTTATATTGGGACAGGATATAGGCAAGCTGCTGGGCAGCACTCAGTTTGCACAGGGAGCGCTAGTTTCACGAGAAAATGCGCAAGTCTTTGTCCTGTTTTCGTTGCCAGGTTCATCCTTGTAGAATTCATCCTGTCCAAGGCTCCTTTTGTCGCTTCGTAACTTCGATTTTCCGTGTAGAGTTGTCAGTCCTACCCAACCCCCAACCTGGAGAACCAGTGCGTACAATTTGTCCCGTAGGCGCGGGAGACTCACCTTCATCCTTCTTCGTCTGCAGCTTTTCGTTAAGAAAGAGCTCCCAGCGGTCACCACGTGGAGGTGAAGATAGGGTTTGTTAGTAGAGCTGTTGGTGTTGGTTCAGCAGGCGTTTCCCACGTTTTATGCTTCATCGTGGGTACCAATCCACGTGTCGCAGTGGGACCTATATTATCCTTTGACACTTCGCTGACTGATCGGTACACATCACAGAAGCAAATAGTACAACAAATGCGGAACAAAGCACCGCATTACTAAGCATTAGGAAAAGAGACCCAACTACCTAATCTGCAGGCAAATTAACGACATGGATAACGTGCACACCGAAGACGACTCCACATGTCTGGTGTTTAGAAATACAATAAACACTGCTCGTAAATCTTACAGTTAAACCTGCACCTACCAAAGATTTTTTCTCCCAGAAGGCGCTACAATAAAATATTGACGTCTATGGGCAGTATAAAAATCTACACAGTGTGGCGATATGGACATGAGGAAATCAAATTTAGAGAGATTGGCGATAGATGCAAATGATCACCTTACTATAATCGCTAACGAACGGGACACTAAACAAACGCACGCAAGAGACCGTATATGTATTACTTAAAGTTGAAGCAGTAGTCTGAAAAATTTACTCGCAAATGCCAAAAAACTCAATACTTTTCGTATTGGGTTTCTGGTAGAACTCTGAAATTGAGGAATGCGAGAAGGTCTTCCCCAAGGTCCAATCAAGCAGAAAGTAAAACTGCTGCTGAAATCAGTTGTAGCATTTATGGTAGAGGTGCACCTGGGTTTTTGAAGATTTCCATATCTCATTAATAAAAATAAGAAAAGTGAAAAACCGGGAGTTCAGTGGCTCAGGTATGGGCTATGGTTGCATTTACACAACAAAACTTTAAAAAATATACGTCCTTGGAATGGGGAGTGTAGGTCTAGTTCTCCGGCTTTTGATGGCTGGCATGAAAAAACAAAGATTCTTGACATCGCCCGAACTGCGGCTATAAAATTACCGCAAAGGTTTAGGTTGTGACTTTGCCACAAACTTAATCCAGCTGAGTGGTCAGAGCACTAGCAGGCTGTCGTACGGAAGGTCCTGGTTCAAATATTACTGGTGACAGTGGGATTTGTATCGAAACTTGACGTCCGATACCAGTTGACTCAGCTGTGAACAAGTCCCTGAGTCTAATCAAGGTAATAATCACGGGGGAGTGCAATGCTGGCCACATTGCCCCCTAAATTGTCTCCACCCAATTGGATTGTGGCGCCAATGGTTATTAGTACTATCATGGATACGTCGACTTGTTTATAATAGAACTACTTTGCTAGAAAGCGACTCCTTTCAGAGACACCATTTTTTTGCTCATATTAGGGTCACCCCCGCTAATCTAATTGTTATTTTATACACTTCAACTTCAGTTTTTACTGGATATCATAATCCGTTTTATAAGTCAATTGCCCACCTTTTTGTTATTCCTCTAAATTTGCTGTTATCGTTCCGATATTTGCAGGTGAGACCATATATTAATAAACTTAATATTTTTTTTAAACAAAAGCTACTTTTCATGGGAGATATTCACCGCCGAATTACTTTACAAAGTTTCACGCCAACTGTTACTTATTTCCCAACAAGGAAAACTGGGCTATCCTCCTATACGCCCATAATGAATCAACCCTTCCCCTCCTTACTTTCCAATTGTTAATCACAACTCTAAATGGGTATCCAATGTATTCCTTTTCGGTGCAATATGTAAATGTTTATCATTAAATTTCATTTCATTAATAGTTTTCTCCTTGTTTCCATTCTAATCTTATGTTTATTTATTCCTTTTTTTGGTACGCGATCAAATATATTTAGATGCGATTTTTTTATTCCTTTTGCGGTCCATACCAGAATCTTAAGACGTCCTATGACAATTTGAATAACAATGCTTCCTGTTTACCTATCAAAATTTGTTACCAATCGAAATTTGTTAGATAACGCTCTTAGGCAGAACTAGAAAATATTTGTTTGTTTGGTTGATCGACAAAAAAATGGTTGCAGATCCACACTTTATTTCCGGCCTTTTTCCAGCATCTATTTTTTCCTGTTTTAAACATAACTTTCTCACGCTAGTCTTCAATTATTTATATTTATTTTATTTATATTCAGTACTACACGTCAGGAAATTTTATAGACGATATTTAGAGATCTCTGAGATATGGGTTCTGCGCGGTAGTTCAATTTCCGAGTACTTAGGATCTACCATCAGCAAAAAAAATGTATGAATTGGGAAATGTTCTACCAATTTCTTTTGATTCCCTTGGTTACCTCTCAATATATTTTTACCTACATATTGCCAAATCTTGTTTTATGTACACAGGTCATAGTCTGGCCTGGTAAATTAAAAGATTATAGTGTTTATTTTTACTACTACAAACTGCTTCGCTTTTAGCGCAATAGCCACTTGGCATTATTTCTGGAAACATTTCTTCATTTATCAATGTCAGTTCTGAGGTTGGAATTCAGCACTACAGCGTACACACCGGCGTGCTGAATACTGAAATGATGTTCAGAGTCGATAATGACTGATAGGTTCAATTTGGTTGCTATTATCAAATTGGTATTTCACGATTATGAGTATAATGGTATGGACTACTTTAGATAGAAGGAAAGCATCGTACGATTACGAAATAAAGCCTGCAACCCAAAAAAGCAATCATTAATGACGCAGATATAATAACATTGTCATATCTACGCAAGAAGAAGATTAAATGGAGAATGAAGAGAATTAAAAGATGTATGTTGTTTAAGGTAGAGAGCATACCAAAGGAGCCCCCAAGTCTAGACTTCTCTACCCATGAAGCTTAGTAATAAGTTCACAAAGTTTGCTCCCTGAGAATTTTAGCAGACGTGAACGGCGACCTTGTTGGCCTCCTTGTGAATGTGTTTTCATCTCTTGTGGATATCATAATTTTCTATATTATGAAAGATACCACTCCTATACAAAAGTTCGAAATGTGGATCCTGAAGAAATAATTTACCGGAACTGTGTGTGTTTTGAAATTCTAGAAATATCTAGCGGTGGTTCTTCAAGAAAAAAATACCGTTTCAACCATGTTGCGTGCAAGTCTGCCAAGTTGACTAAGACGACTATCAACTGGGACCTCATTCTCATTACCTGAATATATAACCAGACTTTCGGCTCATTTTATACCATTCTATCTAACCTGCTTTTTTGTGACATCCCTTCTTCCTCAATCCAAAGTTCCTTTGGAAACCACTGCCCTGCTGATTTCACTCACTTTAGAGCTTTGTACACTCAGTAAGCTTACTGATCACCGAGTTGAGAAACGATACCTGGCCAATGTTGAGGCCGCATTTATATGCGGGACTTTCAAGCTCAAATCAGCTTGCTTCAGTTATCATGTGGCTTACTCTGTAATTGTATTTTTTTTTTTGTTGAATAACTAACTTCTCTCTCTTCTTCTTCATCATATTTCCTTAGTTGAGCTCTCATTAGTACGTGACGCCAATGTCCAGATGGAATTCCTAACTTCTTTTTGCTAAAAACCAGTTAACATATTTCCCTTCTCTTCTGCATAATATTTCAACAAGCGCATCGAAAGTAATCATTTTCTCAGCCTGTTGGAAGAGGCTATCATTATTATTATCCCATATATTTTAGTGAAAGAGCAGCACACCTTCGTAAAACGTCGGTTCACAGCTACCAACCTAGTAGACTTCACCAACTTCCTGGCCAAACTTCTGAATTCTCAGCAAGAATGGGATTTATGGATTTCTTTCAATTCGGTTAATCATATGATACTCCTTTCCAAATTGATTTGACAAAGGCTGAAAAAGCGTCACGACAGCCTGTTAGTTTGAAAAAGACCATGGAATACGCGTTCAGAAAAATTGAAGCAACTCAGAGCACAAAAGATGCTTTCAAAAATGTGAGAGGTAGACAACGTGGCGAAAACATAACAAAGCATCTTGGGGTAAGGGAGATCGTAAAATCTATACAAAATGAGTTTTACCCCGATCATATACCGGCGCGTGGAGCCGAAGCTAAACTCAGTACAGGTCTTTCACTGGTGCGGAATGCCGCCATGTCAAACAAATATATTTGAAGATAATGAAAATCAAATAGCCAACATCAGGCAATCAGTTTTGTCTCATCACAAAGATGTTCTAGTAAGAAGTAGCAAGTGTTAGGAAAATACCTTTGGCAGGACAACATAAAAACCTGCGATAAAAGATGACTATTGTAATGAAGCTCTTAGCTAAAGGAAGATGAGAAAGCTCAGCGTCTCCTTAAACACATGCTTAATAACGAAAATCGCTGAAATGACTACTCAATATGGAAAGCAGCCATCGTTTATCAATTCAATTCCCCCTCAATTCGACAAATGCTTTGAAAGAATTTCTTCAGGGAGTTTCGAGTGCACCACTTAGGCCACTATCTAATAACGACGATACGTGTCAGCTATAAGAAAGGCAGGACGCGAAAGCTCGAAAGAGGGAATTTAAAGGACATCTTGGTAGCGGCCGACTAGATCAAAGAAAGAAAAATATGAAGAGCTACAGCGATTTGCAAATAAAATGTACAGAAGAAAGCGAACAAGGTTTGTTGTAATAATGAGAACATTGAGAACTTAATGGCGTATGTGCCTTCGGCTAACGATTATTCCAGATACCTCTAAAAATGGAGAAGTCCACTCACCACCACCATTAATGAAATAGAAACACAACAATATGCGATCAAAGGAAAACAAAACTCCTGTTGTTGATGAGGTACCGGCGAAGTTACGGAAAAAAGGCGGAGCATACTTATCAATTCTTCTACATAAGTTAATGATTAGCAAGCGAAGCATTATCCTCGTATTACATAAGAGGGACATGTAGTGTACGCAGCTATGCGGCATGTGCAGCACTTCTTTCGCCTTGTCCGGTGCCAATCTAATGAGAGAATTCATTTGCCAATAAGCTATATTTCTTCTCTTTCTTTCGATTTTGCATCCTTTGGCTTCTTCAAACACTTCTTCCAATTTCCATGTCTCCATTCGACATCGACTATTTTAAAATTTAATTTTTAAAATTATTAATTTAGTTTTCATTTTCATTTTTATTATTTCAATTTTATTTACCAAACTCAAACAATCTTTACCTTTCCCCAGAACTCTAAAGCTCACTTCCATTTAAATGTTTGAAATTTTAATATAACAATTTTCTAATATTGCGAAATCATTGTTGACCTTTAGCTCTCAAATAGGGGTACTCAGGCTGCATATTACTAGGAGCATATCCATCATTCGTTTATTACTAAGGCGAATGGAAATTTTTTCTTGTAATGGAAAATATTCAATGTAGCTTTTGCTATGGTTCCAGTGACGTTGAATTTGAAGTTCAAGGTCGGGGTTAAACAAAGCAATATTAGCGGGGTCTGGACCAATTGAGGAAGATAGAGCGATGAAAAGCAGAACGCGGGGAACCCAGAGTCCTCTCGATTTTGTAATCAAACAAGTCGGGGATCCGGAAGCTGGACACTTCAGGTATGAAAGGTTTTGTATATTTCTTTTATTAAGACATTTGAGTGTGTATTTTTTTTATTGTTGACAATTTTGACCTATTATAACTTTGTTAGTAATAGTTCCATTTTCACTTAGCTTTGTAGGATCATGCTCTATACTATAGCCTACATTGCCGCATTTCGGGGCACTAGGATGAACCCAAGGGGTATTTCGAAGCCTAGTAATTGATTTTATTCTAAAACTCTTAATTGCCTGAAAACAATAACTTCTATGGTACAAGGTTTGTGCCATCTTTTGGAACTTGACGGGAGTACTAATAATCACTAAATTAATCACTTTTAAAAAAATTCCTCAAAAATGTTTGTTGTAAGCAATATATAATGCAGTTAATCCAATTAATAAAAAATAAAAATAAAACAATCACAATAAGATTCGCGAATTTTACTTATTTTTCCCAGGCATTTCAAAAATGTTATCGTGTCATATCTAAAGTTTCGACATCACAACTAGGAATCATTATTGCAAAAATGCAGACGAAAATCTAGCAAAGCCTCAAACAATAAACCGCATACCTCATAACAAGGTCATGTACAAGATGCAATCAACAGTTAAATTATTATCTTATTGTAGGCAGTATGAGCACAATACATTTCAGCAATACTGGAAACCAAGACGAAGCTGATAGTCAGATACAATCTGCAAATTACAAGATACTCCGCCACAAGAAACGGTAATTTGTTGGTTAAAATTTTATTGGACAGGAGATGGTAAATTTCATACCGCGGCGGTGCCGTACAACCTACATGTTGTTATTATATCTGTGCCGTTCTGTGTCAGAGTTCTGGGGCCTTGCCACTATGTTACAGCAGTAATAGCGGAGTGCATTTGCATGTACTGCAACGCAGAACTATGCTAGATAATCGTTAGATGATCTAGTGAGCAGTTCTTGACTCAATAACCGGCATTACTTGCCATCGACGGGAAAGATATACCGGACGGAGGGGTAGACCCGATGAATTGGGGACGGTAAGAAGGTTATTATACAATAGACGTGAGCGTTGCATCCACCATGTCGACAAGTTTCTAAAGATTGAGGTTCTATTTAATGGTAATCAATACACTAAGATACAGTCGCCAGAAGAAGTAGCATAACGTGGTTCTTTACAACCTCAGAAAAAAAACGACAACTTCGCCGCACATTTCGCTACCAACGTGCAAAAATTATTTTTGCGGCATGACTGAACATCGTCGCATATATTACAAGTCGAGTTATAAAAGAGAAAGGAACGTTCACAAGACTTAGGCTTGCAGGCAATCCAAGGTCAGCAACTTTGAAAGATCAATTTCCGTAGCAGAAAATAACCAGCGTCTTACAAGCGGTAACAGACCGTCCACCTATACTATGACCAAATACGTCACGTCCAGTAACTTTTAATCCACTAACTCGTATAGTTATACCTACAGTATCCACTGTGGAATAGAAGTTTGCAGCAAGTTCCGCATTAAGATACGCCAGTTGTTATATGTCTTGCAAAATTTTCAGCAAGTATCTTTACTGTGAAGTGGTCCGTTGAAATAAGATTAGTTGAACATGTCGCTATTTATAATTTAAGTTGAATTCAAATAAATTAGGATTGGGATTAGAAAAGTAGGTTCATTATGGGTGTAGCTCGCAGTTTCGTGTAATTCTTCTACTTGTCGAAACACAATTTTATTGATTCAATTATAGAGACCCAGCAGCTGCAGGGGCTCAATGACTCAAAGAGAGTGTTTTCAAAGAAAAGATAAAAGATTTCCATTCTTCTAACTCTTAACATGATTTTCATTGATTCCTTCAAAAGATCATTAATTTTAAAATAGAATAATCGGTGTAGCTCCAGACAATATGCAATAGTACTAAATCAGATCTACCATGAAACAAGGGACACTTTTAAGACTAATTAACTAAGCGGTACCATTTTAATCCATGAACCAAGTCTGCCCAGACAATTTCATATGTAAGTAGGACGTTAATGGCTACCTTTGATTGTAGTGCAAGATCCAATAACTGATGCTAAGCGCAGCAGGCTTAGTACAGACTCCGTAATAATGCTCTACTCAAGGCTGTGTTGTTGACACGGTAAAGCGAAAAGATATATGATTCAGATCTTTCTGCGGTCGCTCAATGTTCATTTATATACATATACTGCACATGAACAAATTTATTCTCATTTCGTTGTATCTGGGGTCGAGGATGAATCAGTTGTTGACTTGGCAGTTCACAAAATATAAATACCTTTTATCACTTTTAGTCTCTAATGGACTTCTCAGAATTTCAAGAGTGTCATGCATTTAATTGATGCTTATGTGGCATTTGGTTCAATTCTAGTGAAGCAATTGTATACTTGGCATGCTGGCAAGTGAATTATTACAATAGAATGATTAAACTTGGATCCAGAGCGCCAAGTGTAGCCCTGCAAAGAAGAAGTCATATCCGCTTCTTCTAAGGATTACATAATAAGATCCAGGTCATCAATCATCGATAGTATAACCAAAAAAGAGAGCATTTACATTCAGGAAATTGTTGCAGACAACTTAGCACTGCGTACAATTGAGTAGTATTTACTACAAACAATGTTGACAAATTAGACCCGTGGTTGAACAGAAAGCACGGTGAGATTGATTACTTCCTTACCCAACTTCTAAGTGGGCATGGAGGTTTTCAGTCTTACCTGCACAGGGTTGGGAAGGCGCGATCTCCTGATTGTGTGTTCTGCAATAGAGTGCCAGATGACGCTGAACACACCTTTTTCTCTTGCGAGAGGTAGGATGGCCTCCGCCAGCAGCTTTATGCAGACACAGGGGAGCTCTCTCCAGACAACATTGTCAGAGAGATGCTGAAGAGCGCTGGCAGCTGGAATCGTATTGCGCATTATGTTCGGGCTCTTCTTACTACGAAGAAGATTGAACTCGACCGGCAGAGGGATCGGACGGTAAGGGGTTCCCTGAGCTAACAACTCGCTTCCTCCCCTCCCCTCCCGTTGGTGAAAGGAATTCCCTGACTTGAAGGCTCCCAAAGCCGGGAGAGCGGGAGGGCTAGCCCGAAGTAATGTGTCAAACGGTTCCAGGCTAGTTCTCTGATGACAGGGAGGTGTTTAGTTGGTAGTCCGCCAGCGTGCTGTTGCGGGAGTCCAACACTCTGTGCGTAAACGCATTCACCTACCCTACTCCAAAAAAAAAAAAAAAAAAAAAAAAAACTACAAACAATGTTAACCCAAGCCAATCATTGAAACCTTTTCCGACGCAAAACGGGCTTGCAAAATGAATTCATTCAACGCATAGCTAACAACTAACCGCAGACAAAATGGCCTACAATTCGGAAGTTGGTAATTTCAGATATTCAATACTTCTGGCAGCCACAAGGCAATTTTTTAAGGATGTCGACAGTAGCGGAAACGATTGAGTTGAATACAGAACGAAAGTTAATGAATAACAATAATAAAAATATTTCCGCATGTAACACAACACCGCCAGGAAGGAACATTTAAATCGATTCTGTGTTACCACAGCTCAAACCTAGTTCAGGGTTCAAACACAATGCAATTTCCTATACGATTAGTCCGAAATCATAACAATTGAAAATGGGCAATCCCATCTGAACTCGGGTTTGATAGAAAAGCTGCTCCTGCTCCACAAAAATCTGAATACTTCACCTGCTAAAGAGCGGAGAGTTGACAAAATCCTCCATAGTTAAAAAGACAGTCCAAGCAATGTCAAAAGAGTTCAGATCCTCGCAGGCTATTTTTAAATCCAGGAGCCAATTTATATGTATTTACGTTCATACCCCGAAGCAAAATGAAGCAGGAACCAAGCGTATGATTCTGGAAACCGGAACATGACAAAAAATACAATCTATCAAAGAAGGGTCAACAACTTTCCAAAAAATTCATTCCGAGACCCTCAACGACATTGGTGAAAAACACCACCTTCCCCCTGGCGGAATATGGAAAATGGCATCCCGCCCCAACCGCCTTATCCCTCAGACGACTCCTCGTTGTTTCGTCGATGACGCATGCACTTTCGCAGCAGCACTTTAACCTGCAAGAGGAAGTCGAACAATGAGTTCAAGAATGGATCGCCTCTAAACAAGAGCCGCTCTTCTGAGAGGGTGTCCGCAACTTACGGGAACGATAGCGCATATTTGAATGAACCACTTTTTTTAAATCGAAGAAAGTAACAGGACCTCATGACACCGCATTTACGTTCTGTAAAGCTCAACTAATTCTTCAATCGGGTTATTGCGGAGGGTAGAAAACCACCTGGCTGGATAGAAAGCACTCCATTTTCAAAATGGGAAAACAAAGGCATTCCAATAGAGTGTTCAAATTACAATCCGGATGCTGCCCGTGCCATCAAGATTTTGAAACGCATTCTTGACAGCCACATAAGCGATATTATTCAAATAATTGTGAGTCAAGCCGTTACTCATGGACAAACATAATGAGAAGCATTGCCCTCTTTATATTGCATTTTCTATTAATGAATTTCTATTAACGGCTTTGATGTTATCCGCCGGAGGCAGGGTCATTAAAATGAAAAGTTTTTAGTGAATTCCGATTCCTCTTTGGATAAATACGTATCACCTTTTGAACACATGTCAACATGGCTAGTCAAAATGTCCAAAACACTTGAGCATATCCACCAATATTGCGAATGTTGCAGAATGTTCACTTGGTTCAGACAGAAAAAGTTTGGTGGGTGAACTCAACTTTTCGAACATCTCTTACAATAGCCATCTGCAAACTGATAAACCTGTGTGCTTTCCATAGCCGTAAATATACTTGGAAAGTTAATTTAAAGTAAACTCCCCGATGCGATCCCCGCTACTGGGACTTACCTCCAATACATTTCGGTTTTAGAGTAGAGAAATCCACAGTGGATTTGGATCATTAAAGGCGTGGTTGCAGATAATCGTAATGCTCCTCATAGCGGAGAGCAGATAGAGACACTAGAAAATTCCTTTCATGTCCAAGTTACCACATGCGAATATGGAAGAATTATCTGATCTGACTGGTTCCTGCTCCTATGAGACACTGAATGTGAAGAGGCCACGTCAGGGTTGTTACAGAGAGGTTCATTCTTGGGCGAAATCTCTGAAAAGCCTACCACGATAGCCTGCTGAAATTCGACATGTCAGCAAAGTTCGCCTGGTTATTTATGCAGATGATGTTGCAGCAATTGCTGCTAGATGGACTGTTAAACCGGCGAAAAGAAAACTTAGTATATTGAAGCGATGGATAAGCGACGTGGAGACTGGCGAGGCAATTGCACAGTGACGATTTAAGACAACTTTGGACTGGCGTCCGACTCGCAATTGAGATTTTTTGAGCCAATTGAATCGGTGGAAAGACGTAACAGGTGTTTCGGTCTAAGTCAGCCAAGTGCAAATGCTGGGGGTCTAACATGAGTGCGGTGTGGCTAATTCTGCTCACGGGGGGAGATATACTGATGCAAACAAGGAGGTGTGTCTTTGTTCAAAAATGGAATGATCGCCTCATGCAACACGGTCTCAGATTGAATTTAAACAAAACTGAATTTTTGACGACCGATCCCCATGAAACAGGCACAATCACTGTCAGCGGCAGTGATCTGCCCAGAACTGAGCGATTTAAAATTTTAAATCGGGTCAACGCTATCAGCCAATGGAGAACTGCGTTATGAAGTTATGAAATTGCTTCACGTATTAACGCAACCTGGATGAAGTGGCGTTCCACAACTGGTGTCCTTTGTGATCGACGTATCAACGTCTCAAATCTAAAATTTACCACAATGTCGTCCGTCCAGTCTCTATGGTTCTGAGTGTTGGCCGACCATAAAAGACAATGAACGGCGTCTTGCGGTAATGGAGACGAAGATGCTACGTTGGACTAGTGGCGTCGCACGTTTGGATCACATCCGAAATGAGGATATCCGCGATCGTTATGGGGCTGCACCGATCGTGGAAAAGTTGCGAGAGAGGCGTCTTCGATGGTATGGTCACGCAATTCGTGCAAACGAGAATTCACTTGCCAAGATTGGTCTGAACATCGTCGTCGATGGTAAACGACCAAAGGGCAGACCTAAGCAACGGTGGCTTGATACGCTGGATAGGGATTTGAAAGCCTCGAGATTGCACCCAGATCAGGCATTCGATAGAGCCAAATGGCGAAGCCGATCACGACGAGCCGACCCCGCTTGTGAACGGGACAAAGGCTGAAGAAAAAGAAGAAACAAGGAGGTGTAAAGACCCCACGCAAATAGAGAGACAAGAAGCGTTGCGGGAAAAATCTCCCTACCATCCCGTCTCAGATTCGACTGCGATAGCGATCAGAGTGTTGTGTTCCTTTTTAGCAAACACAAGACCATCCACAATCGCAAAAGAAAAAATTGACGAGAGGTAGTTCTGCGAGATTAATGTCGACTTACACGCAAAGGGTAAGATTAGTTACTTCCTTACTCTGCTTTTAAACGGGGGTAGGGATTTTCAGTCTCACCGGCATACGATCGATAAGACAAAGATTCCCTGACTGTGTGTCTTGGAAAAAGGTGGCAGAAAACGGCGATATCATTGTAGAAAGCTGGAGCGGATCGGCAGCAACTCTATGCAGACATAATGGAGCTCTCTCTGGACAGTTATAGAGACAGCTGGAGCCATGTTGCATATTACGGTACGGTTCTTCCTCTTGAGAAGAAGATTTAGCTCTACAGGTGGAAGTATCGCATGGCAAGGGATTCTTTAAACCGCAATGATGTGTCAACCGGTCCCAGACTAGTTTTCTGATGACGAGAAGGTATTTATTCCGACGATGCGAGAGTCGCAAGAAAAGAAAAAGCCTCACGAGGAGTGCATCTAGGACGGGGATGTCGTGCTCATATGCGTTGGTGATACCAGTAAGGCTAACTTACAGGAAAAACTTTTTTTAACAGATGTATAGGCGAATATCAACCTAATGATGGCAACGTATACATCGAGATTATCACATGGAAATTGTAAAAAGCACAATATGCAACACCCCAATGCAGACAAAGCAACAGCAATCAAAGTCAAAGTAATGGTGACTAATTCTCTGAAAAGTACCCAAAAGGTGGCCGCTAGATGGTACATTGTGACTTGCTTAACACAGGTTTTTTTCAATTTCGTTAGAAAACCATATTACAATGCTGAACACATTAACAACTTTGTTGCCGTGGTCTCACAGCGTGAGAACTCTGATCCGTTTTATTAAGAAAAAATTGACAAAGTTTAAAGACTTTATACGATTTGCAGGTCAGAATTGCAAAACTGCAAAATAGCGATTTCAAAAGGAGTTCAGAAAAGTTATTTAGTTGAGAGAATAAGAGTTGGAAACTACTGAGACTACAAGAAGGCTGACCTGAATCATATTCCTATCAATTATTTCCTTAATAAATTTACATATATATCGGTATTTCAATGAATGCAAATGGATTCACACATCTATCTATTAGCGCCTGTCTAAATCGATCCCACTATTAAAGATATTTCCCATTCTGGAGCAGAAAAGACAGAACGCATCTGGTTCGCGTTAAAAATAAATATGACTTGATCAAGTTTAAACACTTTTTTTATTACTCAGGGCTACCAGTTTTAAAAATATGCATAAAACTCTCCATTTCTTCTGTTCACACATATACACAAGATCCACTCTTTAACAGCATGATCAAAGCGCTAATGACAGAACGACTTGTCTCAAAGGCCGAAATATCCGGAAATTTATCCATTCAGTGAACTGAAACCAAATGATATTTAGATGTCTAAGCGTGCATATACTGTGTAGACGACGAAATGTTAACTATGCATATGTTTAACATTTGCGATGTTAGCAGCGCTAAGGCCGTCCTCATTCGATGGCCCATTGATTACTACGTGATGTGTTCTTTCTTAGCTTGTTCCTAACAAGCGAAATAGCTGGAATAGTTCAGTTGATTTATTTCGGGTGGAACAGATTTAATTTTTTCATTGACAATCTAATTTTAGAGAACACTTGTTATCAGTTTTTTAAATATATTCATTGCAAGGGACACTTGTAAGAGCGATTCTTTGATGCAAACTAGCGCACTTAAAAAAAGCTTCTACTCGTACTTTCATCATCATTACATCCAACACTATATTTGTTATATTATAGATAAGATTATGCACCTATGATCCAGAATTTTTATACAGATGTCTAATTTCTTTGAAAGGCTGCAGAAATAAGCCGCCTTCTTAGTATCCCCGTGGGCTTTTAGTGATTTGAAAAGTAGATTAACTTTCTAGGTGATAAGACTCTGGTATTTCTGCATCACACACGATTTTGACACTGTCAAGCGATGGTTTTGTATACTATTTTATTCTGTTCCTCTAGACAAACTCTTAAAATTATAACTGTGACTTAAAGAAATTTTTAAAGAAGAAAAGATACACTACATGTTATTTTTGCTCCTACAAAAGGCTGAAACTAACAATAATAGCCACCAAGGCTACCGCCCCTCCGGCAATATTTTGTACAGTAGCTATCGATCGACACAGTCGTATGCCAATTTGATGTACATTAATGTTTTACTGCCAGTAAATATTCTGTATCTGCTTTACTGATAAACTCTGATCAACCCTTGATTTTCCACATTGAACTCCTCCCTTTTATTCGCCAACAATACTTTTTGAGAACGGTTCGAATTTTCTCGGATTATTTTGGGCAGCTCCTTGTAACATGTATACAACAACGATATTCCCCTCTTCTCAGAACAAACGAAGTTTACGACATAGGCCCCTATGTATATTTTCCCAAAAACACACTAGAGAAAAAAATCCAAAGGGGCAGCCATCAATGAAATGAGTGTCAGAACCTGTAAAACAATGGTCATGGCAGTCAAATCTGAAAAAAAAACTAATCATGAAAAACAAAACTTAAAATTAAATTTCCCATTGACAATCCAGCCCTGAATCAGGGAACAACCCTTACCTCATCCTTAACAAGCCGGTGCAGGCCCCTCCTTTCAGCACCCCGAGTGCGCGTCATCTGCTGTGGCCAAAGTCTTATCCAAAGGTAAGTATTTCCCTCCAAGGAAACCGCCTTCTGGCAAAACAATATTCCGGAAAACGGCTTTCGGAAAAAACCACAACCCCCGGATGGTGCCAGCCTTGAAGGGAAAGGATCGTCCGGTGACTAAAGGCAAATCGAAGCAGTAGCGGCAGCGATGAGGGCTCGGCGAGTAACGGCTAACTCTTCATTTGCAACCAACGCTATCGAAGCCAATGGATGGGTCTTGTATGACAGTTACGATAATGAGCGGTGGGAACAGTTTAGCAGAAAACTCATCTTGGCTGTAAAGCCATCAAATCCATTGCTAAAATTGAGAGGACAACCCAGAGGATCACAGCTAAAGTGAGAGAAGATTTTGAAGGGAACTGTCTTAGCAGTGCCCTAAAGAAGGGTATCACACTATGGCGGAACACGGAGTAGGCGAAACAAAAGAGAACGAGAAAGGCACTTCTTGGGCACTTTCATTTTTTCTCAGGCAACATCCAAAATCACAGTTCAGGGCTGACAGCTATATATTTCCCTAACGAAGGGGCCGGATTTTGGCATGCAAAATAGTATCACTTGAACGTCCCACAGATCTGCCTATCTATGGGATCCGCGGATCTAGAAGGCATTGTTTCTACTTTAGTAATAGAATGGTTGGCTCTCACTTACATGGGGTGATTTGAAGGTGATATTTATTCCCAAACCAAGGAAACCCATCCCTATAAAAGCGAAAAGCATTTGACTGATCAACTCGACTTCCTTTCTACCAAAATAAAGACTGGTGGACTAGTCGATAAGGGAGGTAACATATGCATTCCTAGATGTACGTTTCAATTTAGACAACATGCCTACAGAAAGGCAAATTCAAGGAAACAGCACCCCATGAGCCCGCGGTGAACAATGGGAAGACGATATTCGCGTCTTCAACTATGCATCGTTTACAGTATTTGTGACGTAGCAAGACAGCATGTAGTCAATCTATTATCAATCTCTTGAATTGTTCATATATATTGTTCGGAAACATAGTATGTATGCGCTTGCGCATAACTCTGCCGATAATCCAAAATTGGTGTTTCCGTAGTGGACACACGGTGGATGCTGGAAAGATTAAAGTAGTTATGTATATTCACAAGAATCGTTAGGTGGGAGAGCTACACCCTACCCACTTTGCTAGGGATAGAAACTCAGCTGCTAGAAACAGTCAAGTGCTTATAAGTGCTCCCACACTCCAAACTAACTTGGAACTAACTTGTACAGAAGGAGAAATCCTACAGATTTCTCTAGTGGGGACTTTTGCCACAACCAATTCATTCGATGTACACATCTATGTATGCATGCATCGCCTGGTGACCGTGGCCGTGTTTTGGTGTTAGCAGGAAGCTGCTGGCACAGATCCAAAGAATTGGTTGCCTAAGTAATACTATAGCAATAAGTACTACGTTGACCGCGGCACTCGAAGCTATTCTATAATAAATCTACCTCACATGTATTTGAAAGTGAAACGGAAAGCAGCTAAATACACATTTAAACTTGATACCATTGGCGCTTGGAAAGGCGACCAATTATATGATCATTTCTCCGTCTGGAACGCTTTGTCAAAGATCAGCTGACTCTGATGATGTTCGCTAATCATGTTTTTTTAGAAGATTTACTCTGTCGTAATTACCAAAAGACTAAGACGCTAATGGTTTGGCTCCACAACCTTGCGACCAGAGCCACTATTCGACATCAGGCCATCCACCGTTAAGTCTCTTCTGAAAGGTAAAGTTGTAAGTGTTCATACAGTTAAATGAAGAAATTTTAGTTCTGCCTGCCAAATTCTTTGTGAAAGCACTCCCTTTACGAACGGTAAACTATGAAGAACTTTAAACAGGACACCGCGTCGTAAGCTACCACAAGGCAAAGATGCGAGTGATGGTCTCGGCTATTAGTAACCAATGTGAGAATGTAAGGCTACCTTCAAGAAAGATTTTGTACACGCTCTGCCTCTGACAGATCTTCCTTGAATCGCAAAAGCCTACGAACGCCATCGGCGGGTGGTGGTTAAAAAGCTGATTTTAGGAGCAGGTACAATGAATCAAACAAAAGGCCTGAGTACTTCGAAGTACGCACCCCCTTCCTCAACTAAAAATCTGAAGGTCAAAGGGTAGTATAGGTCCCAGGGCGAAATCGTAGATTGGTACCTACTAAAACAATACCAACAGTTCGACTACCAAACCTTACCTCCACTTCCAAGTGGTATTCGCTGGGAGTTTCTTTCAAAACGAAAAGCTGCAGACGGATAAGGATGAGAACGAGTCTCCCGCGCCTAAAAACGGGGCAAATTGTACCAACTGGAGGTGACAACATGAAAACTAACTTGCCTAGAAAGGCACAAAAGGAGCCTTGAACGGGATGGATATTAAACGACGAACCCAGCAATAAAAACCAACTAACGGAGCTCGCATTCAGACGATACGTTGGCTACCATACCTTACATAAAAACGTCAAAGATAACGGACTGCGGATTATTCAATTAGCAGTGTCACACGAAATAATTGTTGGAAGTACCTGGGCCTCTCCAGACGGGACCATTTTCAACAAAATTAAAAACGCCGCCACCTCTCAGCCTTGATGAATTTCAGAACATATAGAAGGGAAGCAATATAGACTCAGATTACTCGTTGGCCTGGTGCTCCGGGCTCGAATAACAACACCGCCTATGATCCTCTCTGACAATCAGGTGAGAGTGGACACTGAAGCTGTCTACGACAAAGCGCTTCGTAACATCATCGGTCCATTCCAAAGAGGCTTCACTCTTGGCAAATCAACAACAGATCAAATTTTCTTTATGCGACAAGCAATGGAAAAAATCTTGAAATATGTTCATCTTTTCATCAACTTTAAGACCGCTTGTGTAGCAAAGTACAGGTTTACTCAACCTTGAGAAAATTCGGCAACCCAATGAACTTGATAAGACTGACTGTGCTGACCCTGACCAATGTGCAAAGCCAAATACAAAGAGCAGGATAACTCTTGAGACCATTGAACAACAACGGTCTAAGACAAAGGATGCCATATCACGCATCCCTATTAACCTGGCTCTGGAAAAGGAGATCTATGATCCATAGAGAAACGCCCCGAACCCGACCTAACCCTGGAAAAAGTAATCCGCCATGCTCTGGCAAATTCTGACGATATCAATTTTGCCGGAAGAACAACCAGAGATATACAAACTGCCTTTATCCAGATCGAGCAGGCTATACAAAAGGCAAGGCCAAGTACATACTGGAATGAGAACAATTAAGATAGGAGACTACAACTTTAGGACTGTTGATAATTTCTCCTATCTAGAGTCGAAAATCGCAACAGACAACAGCTATGAGGTTAAAATTCGCGAACGGTTGTTGGCAATCTATTTCAGCTTATAAAAACTCTTCCCCTCGAAACGTCTCACCATAGGGTCAAAGCTATTACTGTATAAGACAATGATTTTGCTAGTCCTCATCAATTCCTCAGATACTTGGCTTCTTGACAAGAAAAATTGTGAACTCTCAGCCGCGGTTAAGAGAAGAATTCTTTGAGCATTTTTTGGCTGTATGGACGATTCCGATGTAGCTTGTATAAGGATGAAATTTATGGGCGATCCCCCAATGACGAGGTTGCGGTGGGCAGACTACTTAATCCGTATGAATGGGGATATCTATGATAGAAAAAGAAGACGTGGAAGACCAGGACGCTAGACACTTTTAGGACTATCGCATTGGTGGGCTTCGGCGCAAACCCGAAGTGTCTAAAATTCCGTATTAAGGCAACCCTAGACTGGATACCGGTTGTTGCGCTGTTGATGAAGAGGATAAATTCTGATTCAAACCAAAATATATGTTCTTATAAAATAAGCAATTTAGATGTCAACCTTTGTATCCGCAACTTCAAATGATGCAGGCTGTAAAATTTTAATTCCGGCAGTTGAAAGCCAGCCATACCAAATATTGCTATTATACATTCAACTTCAATTCGAGCGTGGAAATAACAAGAAAACAATAGAATGAGGTTAGCAAACCAAGTCCGAACCCCTTGATGCGAAATAATATAATAATACCAATTTCTGTTTTCTATGAAGTTTCCAGATAGTTTGCATGGAATTAACGTCGAGCTCAACTGGTGATTGCCCTTCTCTGCTAAGGGTATTGCAATTTCAAAATGCTCGTACACTTTCCAGCGATTTGTTGGTGGATTATGTAGCTGATCGAGAAAGAAAAGTAGTTCAAACACAAGTTACAGATAAGAATACAAAAATATTCACTATCTCATCTGGAATCGTGGTATTACGTGCGACAAAGCGTTCTATATTTTGCTGCCAGTAATCAAGTTAATTATATTTCAACATGTTTGCCTTAGATCAAGTTAATCGCACAAATTTTATTTCCGGATAAGAATTTTCAAAAAAAAAAAAACGACGAAAAATGGAAATAATCTTTATGCCTGATAAAGTTCGTGCGTAGACGTAAATAAATGTTTATTTAAATAAACATGGAAATTTATTGGGAAAATTTCAATATTTAAAACCATATAGTATCTATATCAACTGCTTTTATCCAAAGGTTATCTTTTTAATATCTTAATATTGAATTCGCTTACAAACCATAGGTATATATGGCAAAAATGATAACGTTCAAAATGGCTCTAACATCCATCACAAAAACTAGGCTAAGCACCAAAAATTGGACTTCCCAAATAAAAAATAGTGAAAAACTCAAAACCGGAAATGTTTTTCATTGTATAGATTTCTTAGCATGTTAAAAGATAGATCACTGAATGGATTCTTTTGGTATGGACCCACCAGTTCGAAAGTATGAGAAATATTTCAAATTTTCCGTTTATTATTCTTCATGGGTTCGTGTAGAACCAAGGTAAGATTCATGAAAACTGGATTTGAACTTCGTTCCAGGTCAAGTCTATACAGTAATTTTTCAATTTCAAAATATTTAATCTTCTGCCAGGCAGCCGAAGAGTGATGCCATTATCTCACAACTGCATTTCAGAATCTAAAAAGCTTGGAAGTTTATTGTAAGTAGCCAGTACTTTTCCGAAGTAAATCTAAGTAAAATAAAATCGTAACAATGTTGGGATTTTTGCTGAATTCGAAGCCGATCATAAGATTGCAAAACTAGCTCTTGATATCTGAAAGATCTTGGATATCATTGAAGAAAATATAATCGCACAGAGAAACGCTGAACTTCGAAAAGTGCACAGACAAGGCTACCAAAATCAAGTGGCCTTCGTCATGCTACAGCTACGCCAAAAATAGCTAATACTTCAGTTGAGAGTATCAAAGTGATTTATGCTAATCATTGTTCAGCTCATAATTCATTTCAATATTTTTCGCCCCTTCTTCCATTTGCAGCCTCTTGGCGTTTGTGATTGCTAGTTTTTCTCCATCTTCGCATGTAATCTATACGAAATTCACACCTTGAACTTCTTATTTGCTTTTGGTGTTCCAGCTTGGTTGATTATTTGCCGCAAAAAGTTCAGTTCATTTTCAATGCCAGAAAACAAAAGGAAGCAAGGTCTATTGACGGCGGAAGAATTGTTGATTTAAAGTGACTTTAAAGCGAGATACATATCAACAAATACTACAATGAAAATTTAATAGTTTTCGGTTGTGAAGACACTAGAGGAAATTTCAAATAGTAATTTATTGTTTGCCTTTTTTAGAGAAATAATTCAGGAAAAAAACTCAAGTTGTTCAAGAATAATTAGGGAAGAAAAACTGAAAGATAAAAATTAACAATACAGATTTCTAGATTATTAAAGAAGTTTTCTGAAATGAATGCTGAATATTAATTTAAAAACTACTTTAAGTGGAAGATTACTCAAATATTTGGGAAAAAAACTGAAGATCAAATTAGATTTGAATAAACTCATCAGGAAAGGGAAAAATGTTAGTAATAGGTAGGACCAAAAAATAAATAGATTCAGTTTTCTACATATTTAAATAATAAAAGCCCACAATCTCTGGTAACTGTAAACACTTGCTTATAAACCACCAGCCCGACAACCCAAAAGCAGATACCAAATTCGGGCTATAGTCAAATAAATTCCCTATGATATACTCACAACTCCATATACGCCTAACTATCCAACTGCATAATTCTCGAGCAAATTTTTTTCGCTACAGATAAAGAGTATTCCGTGATTCATCGAAAAATGAGTAGTTTAGATTATTGCAAATTGAGTAAGTTCATAACGTAAATAAAAAGCAAAAGTCTGAGTCAAACTCTCGATTAAAATGTGACAAATAAAATTTTTATAAATGAACAAGCAACGGAAACACCAGAGAAAACAATATGTTCAGCTGGTGTACAGAAACTAAGATTGATTCAATGAACAAGAAAAGACCATACACCCTATGGCAATTAACTGGAATGATTTGAAGACTGTGGGCGTTTCCATTACACATTAAGCTTCTAGTCTGAAGGATTCAATACTAGCCATTAAATTCCTATCTCGCAATCTTTTTTTTGAATTCTTTGGGAAATGTGCTGAAATGATGTATTTCCCTGAAATTTTAATGGTGACAAGGTATGCGAGCCAAAGCTGTTGTAAACTATCAGAACTGTGAGTATCGTCTGCACTGTTAATTCTTAGCTATCCTCCGTAAGTTTAATAAGACATCTACGTTTCTCCTAAAACCTTTTGATTATATAATTTTAAGATGGGTTTCTTAGTATTACTTGGCAAATGGGCAGCAACAATGTAGTATAGCATATCATGTACATGCTCATGCAGTGTGCTAGAAAATGCACTTTGCCTTGCGGTACGTAGCGGGAATCCGAAATATTACTTAAAAAGGATGGCTGTGAAACAGCTGAACGGATACTCCACCTAGTATTGCTGCTGTCGCGCATGCAGTGAACATTTTCGGAGTAATACTCGCGAAAAGTATCACTGAGATAGGCCTTTTTTGTTCGGCGAGCGACGTATGAGCCACGGGCTTGCGAGTGAAACATCAAGGATGGTTTCAAAAATTCTATGGCAGCTATAGTGTTTTCATTTTCTCTAGTTTCTTTTATGGTTGGAATCATAGTGAAATTATCGTCTTTCCGATAATCCCATGTCATTCATTAAAAATATATAGGATAACGTTAATAGCATCGAAATATTTAGCAGATTTAAAGTGAGAAAAAAATAGTTTTTGCGTGTGTGATAATGCTTCCTAAGATTAAGGAGTTTAAGAAGCAATACTTTTACGTGCTAAATAAATAAATTTTAAGAGTTATTATTTAAGAGTTATTATTTATGCTCATTTCAACAGAATATCCCATTATGGCCAATTTTATGTTTGGCGAAATTTGACGTTTTTTCTGAGGCAAAAATATGTTAAAAGTATAACAAAGGGAAAACAGCACTATGACTCCAAACCCTTTTTTAGTTTCTACAAAAAACAGAATAATGTTTTTCTTACATGATTTCCCAAACCTTTCTTTACATAACATATTGATTTTGACACCAAAATTCCTCATAGTTCAGTTTTTAATCTTCTTGGCGTTCTCGTAGCTTAGAAGTATTGCGCCTTGGAGAGAGAAGCCTGCTTATGGCAAAACAAATTTAAGCGCAAGTGCTGCAGGAAAAGAAAAGCCTTTGGGGAGCAGTATCTTTAAACTAGGATCACAAGCTGGGAGCCACTATTAGTGATTCAGCCAAAGATAACTACTGGCATTTAAAGGCAATTTATATATTGAAATAACATTTTATTTTAAAAAATTGAGATTCAAATTCTATTTTAGTTCTTCAGTTTACCAAAGACGCGCGTGTTGATGGAACACCTCAGCGGAGCTGCAATATTTACGGACGGACCGTCACCTTCCATTGCCTCATTTCTTTAGGGTTTTGGGATAGCGCAATACTCTTGGTTAATCTTGGTCAAATCGGATTTTATTTGACCATCACGTTATTCGCCTATGTTATTACAGGTTATCATCGCGAACATGACCCCTACCAATTAACTGAAAAGACTTAAAACGAGATGGGAATTTTAAGTCATCATATCGTAGGATTCAGTGTTGACCATGAAATTCGTAGCTCGCAGCATTTTGCCTAACACTTTATTGAATCACATTGGGTTAGGCGATTTGTTTCACCGCGGGAATGATTCCCTTCGATCTTCTAGAAAATGAGATGCACTGTCTCCACCAGTGGAAAAAAGCGGTTCCATTCTGGGTGATTGTAGACTTTCGAAAAACGACAAAGAAGGAGATGAAATTGGATGTTGCAGCCATACACTGATCTCGTGTATTGAAAGAGAACAAAGGCAAAGAGCCCTGGCACAGTTTCTTGCGAGATACGGTGGTTATAGGAAGTGTTTACGTCGCTTTGGATTGGACACGTCTTCTAACTGCCCCGAATGTATCATTACATCCAGCATTATAAACACAGCAATAGCCTGCACATAAATCAAGCCCAGGAACTAGACCCAACCTGGAAAATGCGACTGGCGCGCCATTTGATCTTGTAGAATATTTGCGGGTAGATCTCCATGATCAATTTCGCCAAATTTTTAGACAAATGCATTGTTGAAAGCATCCAACAAAAAAGCAGGAAAAAGAAAACGAATATTGCTCTACTAGGATCTGTATTGACAAAGTCCCTACGGAAGGACAATTTGCCAGTGTTTTAAAATATTGTCAGGGTTGTCGTGTCCCTGAAATCACCGGAGAAGAATAGTTACTCCTATGCTTTATCACTTTTGGTCGTACTAGAGCATAACTCTTCTCTCGCACAACCAGTACGACTTCCCAGCTGGCAGGTCCACCGAAAACGCCTTTCTGTATGTAAAAACTTTGTTATCCGTTATCCATTCCCCTATCTGTCCTTGGAATCTTAGTATATTTCAAAGATTTATTGAGAGAGATGATCTCCTCATTCTAGTTGAGTGGAATACAAAACCTAAATTCAAGTAGAGGAGTGCAAAAGTTCATATGTATCACACGTGTCCAGAGAAAGTCAGTGTGTCGACTTCAATCAAGAATAACCTACATTACTGGCTAGCACGAAGTTGAATGGCGCGATTTTAAAGTACCGGAAGCACAGAACGTATGAATTTCTGACAACTGCTGCTGCTGAGACAACAATAAAGCTGCTAGATCTATATAAAGAGGACTCCTTGTTGCGTTATGGCTTGCTTGTGTTGAGTGAATATCCACTGGTGCTTTATGTCTACGTCGGCGCATTACAGACATAAACTGAAAATGTGGTAAACCCATATTTCTGATGTTCTTGTGTTCTTCCAAAATATTCAAAAACATATGAGATAGGGAATCCGACATAGGATGTTAAGAACCTTCTCGATGAGTTATACTGAACGAACATCCCTGAAGCTTAAACGCCTTTTGGTAAGCATACCTTAGAAGTCGAAATCATTAATTGCCCATTTGTGGAAAACATGGTCTATCGTTACTTAAGGATTTATACGTTCGTAATTTGGGCACTGCCTCCAACGCTTCTAGACATTCTTGGTTGCTTTTTGTATAGTTCCGCTGCAGCTGAGTTAACCTTTTTGGCTTGCATGCTACAGGAAATTAATTTCCCTTTGTTGTCTATTCCATCAGTATTGCTCATATTCTCATTGCCTCATTGTCTCGTGGAACCCGTATATCCTAAACACTTCGCCGAATGAAGCGAAAACTATCAATGTCAATGACAGCGATCTGGCGAAAACTGGGCGGTTTGAGTATCTCGAATCAATGGTTTCAGTTAATGCGCTATAAAATTGTTTCATGAATTAGCGCAACTTGGATGAAGTGACATTACACAATTGACATTCATTTTGATTAATCGATTAGCAAACATGTCAAATACGTCTTCTGCATTGAGGTCGACCCCGTTGCTCTATATGTTTCTGAGTACTCCCCACCTATCAAAAACAATGGATCTCGCTTCGGTTAGCGGATAAATGACATAATACCTTATGATCACGTCCCAAATGAAGACATTTACGATCAATATGGGGTTGCATCCTTCTGCTGAAGAATTGCGAGAGATGCATATTCGATAGTATAATCATGTAATTCACACTGACGAGAGCTCATTAACTAAAATTGACTTGAACATCCAAGTCGATGAGAAATGACACAAAGAGTGACCACACAGTGATGGCTTGGTGGAGAAAGAGGAGACCTCGTGTTGAGAATACCAATCTATGCTGAAGTTGTAGGCACAACGGATATTACAGTCCTTTTGATACATAATAAGTACCATCAACAGCTTGCGCCTATTTTCGCGGGGGCATGGGCCTTGTTTCCATAAAAATGGTTAGTAAGCGTTTTAATGACTTAAATGACTTGCTCCCCTCCAAAACTGAATGACCTCAATTGGGTACAAATGAGTCCCCAAATCTTTTGGTATAACCCAGCATGTGAAGGCCAAAAAATTATATTTTCGGAGAAAAATAAGTCATATTACACAAAGGGCGAAAATGGTTTAATTCTGATATATATCTCCTAGATTAGCAGTTGAATTTCAGTTAACTGAATGTTTATACTTATGACGCAAAGATGCTGTTTGTTTTTTTTTCAGTTTTATATCCCAATTTCCGTCGTGAACAAAATTTTCTTCGTGTATAAGAAAGAAAAAAGCCGTCAAAACCATCCTTCCTAGGCAGATTCTTAGGAAGATGTCTGAATTACAGCTTGTTAGTGCGAAACTTAATAATACCAAGTGCAACTACGAAATAAATCTTGCAACAGAGGCAACTACCCAAGGAAGAGCCTATTGGAGTTGCGCGTTGTTTTGGATATCATTATTCTTCGCAACTTCAAACGTGACCTCATACTGGAGTTATGATATTGGTCAACCAGCTCTGGATGAGGAAGAGTTACGCTCCATTTTTTTTGTATCCGCACTTCAGCAAGAATGGGATTTTACAAACCACCCAAAATATGATACTAACATAGAAAGTACGAGCAGATGCAGACGTGCGACCTTATGAATGAGAGAAACAAATTTATACATTGCTAAACCGGCTGTCCATTAAAAAATGTGGAACGAGGCACCATCAGAGTGTAAACAATTATAAAAATGCCGAAATTTGTGAATTCGCACGAAGCACAACATAACTAATTAACCCGTGTTACTGGGTTAAGCACTGAACTGAACTGAAACTGAAAATTCGATTATGATTCAATACAATGATACTATGGAGCTAAATATGCATATAGCCTAACAAATATCCCAATGATTGCAAAAATCAACGGAAGTTAAAATACCAGGCCAGATACTATATTTCACTGAGTAAAACATCAACCCTTCTTGAAACCACTTCGCTCAGAGTCTTTCTTCATCACATACCAACCAAGAAACCAGTTTCACTAAGGTCAAATGTTTCTTGGGCAGGTCAAGATACTGCACAAACCAATTGTCACCTGACTGCTTGGCAATTCAAAACCAATCGTTGATTTCATTTCGTACTCTAACCTTTAAGATACGTATTTACGAGTTCACTTTCTAAATTGGTGACTTCAAGGTCTGGTCTCACTAAAAGTGAATTTATTTATGCAGAAATTTGATTTATTCATGACTGTGTGCATTTGAATTTTCATGAGGCAGAAGAAATCGTGTTTTCACCAGGTTGTGATGAGAAGACCAACAAGACCGGTCGATATCAAAGCGATTTTCCCGAGATTCCCGTAGGTCTTCTGACGAATGCGGATGATGCGAGTTTTGCTTCCTAATTGTTTGCTGACTGATTGATGCACAAATATTGTAAATAACTATTGAGTGGCATATTAGCGCTATGTCCGAGTACGCGTCGGAAATTCCAATGACCATTATTGCGCTGGGTACCGATCAGAGGTGTGCCAAAAAAACATGTCCACTCAGTTTGTAGCGTAATAACGTGAATACTGCAAAGTGGACGTTGAAGACACTAGTGGGCAATGTCGCAATGTTTTATGGATGTTGCAACGATGGTTTCCATTGTTGCCTTGTTGTCATTGCGAACTCACCTTAGTCACGACTGCGTGTCTTGTTTTTACAATGACCCATGATTTAGTGGTGGTTTCCATGATTTTTTTTTGCTGTAGCGGAATTAACTGTTGAGCACTCTCTATGCAGGTTGATGATTACTACATGCACAGATATCACATTTTCACCTGCCCGTTTTGATGGTGTAACTGCTTGTTTTCGTTTGTTCATGGAATTTTATTAGGTCTCTCATGGATTTGAAGACGTTAGAGTTTTATGACATCTGTACTGACTTTAAAACTTCTTGAGACTCAGTCGCTGTCCTCTAAATTGCAAGAGCAGTAATGGATTTTCTCTGAAGAATGATAAGAAAAAGGAGATAGCGGCATTGTTTTAATTTTTGTAAAACATGGTAAATCTGTCTTCAGTAAATGCCCATAGTTGTCTTGTTAAAAGATTCTCTGCAGGTGTTTGTTGACATATAATTTCAACCATTGCCAAAATTACACCGTCTCCAAAAAACTCTCTTTCCATACCTATAAATGCATTAAGGAATCTTCAATCTTCAGTAAATCAGTCACGACTGTCTGCTGCATCTTGGCAATTTTCAACTTTACGCTCTAATTCATACCAGCGTTTCGCGGGACTTCTTTAAGGGTCCTGTTTTGTTTTCAACTTCCACAACCCTAAAACGACCCACTCAGCAGGAGATTCTATTATCTTTCATTACTAAGGATATACAATCACCCTTTTCCACGATACGGCCTCAGATCATCATCAAATATCCAAACCGGACGGTCTCCCAGTACTTAATTAGAAACGCTGAACGCTTTAATTACTTGGCATATACAAGACCTGATACAGCTGGGAGGCTTTGAGTTTTGGCTCCTGCTACTTCTCATGTGTTTTTACCATATAGCAACAAACAACGAGCCAGCTTTTATTTCACTTGTTATTGAGATTGTCATTTGAAACTGTTTCTTCTTCAACTGTCACTAAACGTAATACCGTCGCCTGCAGAAATGACATGAAAGAGAAGAAAGATTCTTCGGTATGTGACTTTAGTCCGACCCTACTTGCCACTTTTTCACTTATTTCATCGACATTGCTTAAACGTAAAGATACTACAATTGAATTTTTCCATGACCTCCATACAAGGTAAAATGGCACGCCAAAAATAAATGAAAAAGGATTCACCGTACTATGAAGGAGTACCGCTAACAATTGCTCCTAAAACGAGGAACCTATAAAACCACCATCACTTCCCGTTTTTCGACTGCAAAAAACCTCCAGTAGGAGCTGTATGAAGTCATTGTGATGGAAAATAATCAAGTTTCCATGATGATGGAATTGGTTTAATCCCTGAGATCCCAATTCGATGTTCAGTCATTGGCGTTCGGGTGCATCTACACGTTAACTGCCCTCTTAAGGCACATAATGAATTCAATATTAATTGTGGTGGAGTTGAAACATGGTCTCAGCAATAAAGGCAGGAAAACTTAGCCTGATTCTTTATATTATACAGAGCACTGAAGAACGTCTACACGCGTCTCCTGTGTTGAAACAATACTTTCTAAGATAACTTTCATTGTGTACTCCCCATAATTCTCTGATAAAGCCAATATGGGGACACTACTCAAACTGAGCAGTAAGCCATCTTTCTACTTTCGCGTTCATCAATGCGCTTCGATATACCTTTGATCTTTTCTGTAGGAATCTTTGCTTCTACTGGGAACAACGCTTCCATTGTTCTGAAATCTAAATCTGGATAGCTACGAAATCCTGACGAATTGGTCCATTTACACCTGATGTGTTCGCCTGTTTCTTTTGACGATAAAGTTCATTTGTTTAAAGAAACGAATCGTCACCATTGAATCAGTCAAATTTCGTTTTCTCCAGGAGGAATCGTTATTAAAGTGGATAAAGCTGCATTTATCAAGATGATTAAGTATTTCTGAGCAATTAATACTGTAATTTCTTCTTCTACCGAGCTTGGGAGCTTCTGCAGCTTATTAATGATAGAGTACTTACACAACGATACCCAACCTTGTCGTGATGAGGGCGCTCAACAGGGAAGAACCTTTTCCAAACTAGGGATGAAAGTCAAGTGGTAATCAAACCCTAATCCAATATGTAACCACCGTAAACAGAGAAGTTTAGGTACCAGGCGACCACTCCTATTCAAATAGTTTCGTCTGGCAAAAGTACTATTTATCAGTTTCAATTTTGTTGATTTCATCCACGCCTTTACTTTATACCCGAGTTCTTATGCCTACATCGCGGGCAGAGCTCCTCGGAGCGCTGCGCTGCGCTGTACAACTCAGGTGCCGTACTCCTTAGTTGCGGCAAAGGTGTTAGATAGGCCTCGCATCCACTGGTATGAATGCTGAGCCTGCACTCAGTATAAACCAGGACGACTGTGCTTGCATGGCGGAGCTCTGATTGTGGTCGCAAAATCAATCCGTGTCCGAAGAGGACCGTGGGATTATGCTTTTACGGCAGGTACTCACGTTAAACCCCCCAGGACTTTCATACCCGAGTTCAAAATATCCTGAAAAAGAACACAACTGTTTCAGTTTTAAACGCCTGAAACAAAGTGGGCCCTTCTATCAGTACTCCATATAGAAGGTAGCAATTGCTGAGGCTAACTGTCTTCTGCAGGGAAGAATCCGCCCAGACAATCGTCTCCGGGCAAAACAAAAAGCAAACTGCCTTCAAGTCAGTATCTTCCGAGTAGACCACCTCCGCGCAAAGAATCTTTGGGCAAACTATGTCTGGACAAATCAAAATACTGGAACTATATCAAGGCTGAGAAGGCAGCATTGTCCGAGGGAGCAGTGGCTTTTTGACTACTAGAAATTGCCAATTCAAACGATGGCAAAGAAGGCTCGGATTACGGCTAAATTTTCATTCCCAGCCAAGGCTACTGAAAGCGATGAATGGGTCTTATATACTAAAAACAATTCATTAGTTATGATAAAATATGCGATACGAACAAGAGAGGAAAGTAAATAGCGCTGTAACAACTTGAATGCACAGAAGGTTTGGGGACAAACAGGTTGCCGTCTCTTCTACGGGCTAAGGACCGCATTGTTACAAGTGTTGGCTTCGAAGCCCAACGGCCGGGATGCACCGCTTCATCTAAAGCAGGAATCAAGTGGCACATTTCAAATATAAATCCGCGAGATTATAAAGCGGCCGCTGCACTAATGAATCATCGGATCAATTGAGAGTCGAGCAAAAAACCATCGACACCAAGGTGGCATTTTCTGGCATAGTGACTCTTGTCGCAAATTGGCAGGTACGGAACGATATTACGATTACGATTGAAATCGCAGAAGACAGATTTAGTAGCATGCAAACTAGTCCTGTACGTCTGCGTCCTGGTCCCTGGGAAGCGTATCAAATTCATTACTAGAATTGAGACAACGACACAGATGACGCACTGGTTCAATCCGTGAAGTTAAGCATTCGTAAAAGTGTTTATTACTTGGATGGGAGACCACCGGTTAGCATTTCATTGTAATTTCTCGTTCAGTTCTTAAGTAGATTGTAAAATGGATTCAGCTACCCGAGAATGCACCGATCGCTTAAAGCCAGCATGCTGTCAGCGGCGTCATTGTGAGATAGCAAATGATGGGTTTCCAGTGGAGCTGGACGGAACATGTATTAGCAAAATTTTGAGAACGCCTTGAAGATGAAGAGATAATTAATAGATAAAGGAATTTTACCTAAACTACAATTTTTTGTTTTTCCCGTATATATATAGTTCGGGAGCGACGTAGTCCCGTCTTCAGGACGAAAGCTGGCTACAAAAAATTGCAGTTTAGGTAAAGTTATTCCTTTATCTATTAATTATAGCTGGACTACAAACATCTAATATGAAGAGATAGCAGGTATAGGCTTCTTTTGTTTTGGGGAGTATGACTTTTGTTGTTGCAGGAACACTCAGGAGTGAAGATGTTTAAAAATTTCCATATTTTCAATTCACCGTATACCCTAAATAATAATCATTTTATTTGAGTTAGATTTCCTGCAATTCCGAGTACTAATGTTATAGAGTCTGTGGATTTCAAATCAAATCATTGTGTGGTTATCTGGGTTACAGCAGGTCTCACTTTAGATCGACACAAACAACTAGAAAGTAGTTCTACTTGTATTTTAAACACTATACCTTGATGTATGGAAATTGAATTTGCGGTTTATATATGATATATAACGATCATGTGGAAACATAAAAGCGTTTGCGTAATAACTTGAGAATCGTCGAATTTGGAAAGGCCCCCCATAATGGTATCAACATTAAAAATAAGAAACAAATGTTAAAAGAATCCCGCCTCCGTTCGATTGAGACCTATGAAAATTGTCCAAAATAAGGTTGGCAAGAAATATTCCTTTGCTCTGAGCCGTTTGATGATATTCCATGTTCGACTCCTCTGCATCTCTATTGCTGCTTTGTGAGCACATGCGTTTAGAGGGTTTTCACTACATACTACACACCAAAATAATTTCACACTGTCTAACTTTGCTTCGCAAAATAATGGTGCCTTCTTAACCGCTTGTGGAATATCAATAAGTTCTGTCCTCAGTACTGAAATGTTTTCTGCCCTAAATCGGGTTGCGGAAATTTTCTTGATTAAAAAGCTGCCCTTCAAGCTTTGTTCTCGGCTACAGCCGCATTCTGCCGCCACCAGAAGATGATGAGTAAACTAAGTAGTAAACTATTATTAACTTTATTCGGACAGAAATCGGTACGGAGGGTATTTCGGAGCCTAGACGCCATAGAGTGACAGCCTCTTGATTTTTTTTCAAATTTTTCGGTTGGGTAGTTTCTGAGAATTCATCCGTTAAAGAAGTGATCACTATTGACCCCCCGTACTTCCCACCTCTCTAACAAATGTCAAAATTAAGACCGGCTTTAAAAAGTACTAACCGAGGCCTTTCATTTGAATTTCAAACGACTATATTTAATGAAAAAAAAATGTACACCCACTTTTGCCCCTTAAATTCGATGTAGAATTATGTAACTCACTGTATGCGTGACCGTCCCTTTCCACCAAATTCGGTATGAATCGCTGCCGCCTCTCCGATAAAAATGCGTGTGACGGACAGACAGGCAGTGATCCGATTTTAACAAGGTCTTGTGTTACATAAAACCTTAAAAATGACTGGGTTTTGTTTGTTAATACTGTTTGCATCTACTGCTGCTCGGAACGCCGATCTTGAGGTTCATTTACGAATGCGTTTAAGATGTCAATATGCTGATTAGCGGGGAATTTATAACTCTATGACAATCAATGGTAAGTTTGAAAGGAGCAATTCTGTTTTAGTCTCAGATTTATCTCAAATTGAGGTTTAATTTGAAGTTTTACGGATTTCTCCACTTGCTCCTTGTATTACCTGTTACTATAACCAGGACGTCATCAACATACTGGCCATTGGATGTATTGTAGATGATACCGGGTTGCACTAGGCTTCGTGCTTTTGTAGGACGACATTAAAGTCTGAGCGTGTGAACGGCAATGTCACAAAAGGTGCATCAGTGTTAAAAGCTTGGATACCTTCAATCAGTAAAACAAATATTAATGCAAAGTTTTCCTTGTTGTTTTGATTGTCACGACTTTCTCTACTGATGTCCTCCTCCAGAAGGAAGCGAAATCTAATAACATACGCGCAAAAATCGTTGACACTATCCTCCTGACATAAAAAAAACCAGTGTCCGTCCATAGGTGCCTTTTTGAGGTCTGCACTGGACCATGTCTTACGGGGAGATCTTCTGGCATTAATCTTGAAGGTAGAGATAGCGATTTTGTTTTGGATTGAGTCAAATTTTTCAGGTTTAATTGACGAAATTTCTATACCGAATTTTGTGCTTATGGAAGCGAATACCGATGGGTGTATAATGGCTGTTTGCAAACGATTCTGATAGAGTATTCCATTTCTATCGAAAATTGTCACCAAACTTAAATCGCCTCAAAAGAGAATTAAAATATTCTCACAATATAACCCAAAAGAAATGAACCCAATTTATTTGGAGAATAACATCTGAAAATAAAAATTCAAAATTTTCCACGCTCCCGAAAATCTACAATAGCAAATTGTTATTAGTAAAATTAATCTATTTCGAGGGTCTTTGGGTATGTCAAGATAAAACCACAAAAAGCGTCGCACGTCAAACGTCGCAGTTTCTTATTGTCTCCCTATATCTTAATTACGGTGTCTTTATTAATGGTCACTTACCACTGATCCTCCCACAAGCAAATTAACTGATAATTCAATCACAATGATATTTTCCATGTTGTCGTCTGCAGATAAACTTTATTGAACTTTATCAATATTAATATTCAGGTTGATTTGTATCTGCTCCATACAGTACCAAATACAACAACGAAGTAAAACGGCCACTTCCACTGCGGTGCAAGCCAAGCGATACGCATTAATTTGAAAGATATTAGCATTAATCACACTAAACAAAAGTAAATATTTATTTGAATTGCTACTTTCACAGGTAATCGAAGCAGCGCCACTTTTCGAAAATTAAAAATCGAAAACAAAGTCAATAACATCAACAGGTGCTTCAGAAAAGACATATGCCACCCATGGCTTAAAAAATGTGAGGTTTCCAACAATGCACCATTTGCTGAACTATTAATATTTATGACGATCATAAACTCACATAATTTCCCTGTAATGCAGCGTTCATTTGTAACTGTTGCGTATAAATGTAGATTATTTAACAATCTTAAATCATTGGCGTCCATTTTGAATGGCTTTATATATATGGGAAAAATTCAAACAGACATACCCATAAGTGTTTGTTATGTCAGACCAAAAAAGAATTAGATTAAGTTTCGTATTGAACAACAATCAGTTAACGAGGAAATTTTAATTCAAAAAATGTTAATTGGCGCTTTAAAGAAAAGTAAAATTAATCAACAAGCGTGAATGCCTTTCGGCCTATAAAATTTGAAGAAAAAGTGATTTTAATCAACTTAGTGGTCGCACAGGAAAAGTTGCCAGTGATACATAATAACGGAGAGAGCGTTGTTAGGTATTAAATTCACTAACCTCTTCTAATGCCAATAATGAATTCGAGGGCTATTATTATGCTACCCTTTCAGAGAGCAGATAGTGAAAAACATTGAAAATTATTTCAACGAGCACAGAAAAGTGGTGTCCTGAATGTTAGGTTGCTCTAGATATCATTTCCGCTGCACCAGAGAATCCTGTGATTATCACCGTTATAATCATCAACAGCGCAATAACCGGTATCCGGTCTAGGCCTGCCTTAATATGGAACTCCAGACATCCCGGTTTTGCGTCGAGGTCCACAATTCGATATCCTTAAAAGCTGTCCGGCGTCCTGACAGGGTCTGCTACGTTTTCAGGAATTTTTCTTGCTAAGAACCCAAGTCTCCGAGGAATACATGAGGAATGGCAAGATCATTGTCTTGTACAGTAAGAGCTTTGACCCTATCTTGAGACATTTTTGTAAGCTGAAATAGGCTCTGTTGGCTGACAACAACCGTGAGCGGATTTAATCGCCGGGTGTTATTGGTTGTCATTTTCCACCCTAGATAAGAGATATTATCAACAGTCTCAAAGTTGTAGTCTCGTATCTTTATTGTTTTCGTTTGACCAGTGCAATTTAATGTTGTTGTTTTTTCGGTTTATGGTGCTGCCGTTGCCAACATTCATTGTGATCAGACCGGTTCGCTGTACTGTATGGTAGAACCTCGGACATATATATATATATATCAGTACATTTACTAACGACTCCATTCCTGGAGCAATATGACTCAAATTATTGCTCAAGTTCGTATACCCTATCATCGCTTAACGCAAGGAGTCGTCCTTAATATACCGATTACGGTGGGAGTATAGGCTCGGTACAGGCCATTGCTCAACTTGGGGTTTTTTTCAGACCTGGGGGATGCCTGCACTTACACATTGTCAGCATAGCAAATTGACGCTACAGAATGGACGACAGCCGAAACTCTAAAGCTCAGTAAACTAGAATGGGGACATTGAACAGTGTAATAACCGGTCAATTGGAAGATCTATAATTTAGACCCAATATGCAGACTTTAGAGAGTACGAGATAATCTCGCACATTATACTAAACTGCTCCATGCTCTTGCAATGGAAATGGAGAGAAATAACAAAGGATTCAGGATAATAGTTCGAGCGGTGAATCTAGTAGGCTGCCCCCTTAGCCTGTCGACGTGGATGGTACTTTTTATGCTAATGGACTTTGGTAGGACATCTTGTAAACCATCAGGCTGCAGTATGTGGCGACAGAACGCAATCCTACGCAAAGGCACCTTATCAACTAAATACGTGGATTTTTGTGATCAAAGAATTTTGAATTTATATTTTTGAGCATTTTGAGCTACAGTTTTACGCAGTTTCATTTTTTATATCGGGTCGTAACCAATGCCAACTTTGTGTGCAAGTAAACAGATATGCATTTAGATATATCAAATCTGAAAGAATTATAAAGACACCCAGAAGACGCTTTTGATTTAAAATGACCGTGGCATGAAAGTCTGTCGTGCTCAAAGACAGTGTAATCGCTGGATATACTCATCAAGATAGTGTTAATCAGTCTGTCAGGGCGACGAAAGCGTGACAATTTCCCAAAAATGTATGTATAATCCTCAAGATTATCAAATGTGATACGTAATATGGGGAAGACACTTTCTACAGTAATTTTTGCTTACCATAAATTGGTCGGTCATAAATTTTTGAGGAGGCAGCATCAAGCGCAATTTACGTATTTATCCAACAGCGTATCTAAACATGTTAGTGTTTTTATTTATCTCGAGTGGGTGAAATGCACAGCGCAGGAGATCAAATTGCATACAAAATAATAAAAACTTTAGAAAATTTGCACACGATCGTTTGGAGAGTTTCTTTCAGCAATGGAAGTGGCCAAAGGTTATTGACAACATTGTTTATGCGCAAGATTTCCATTGTTGTACAGATCGTGCTCAATATGATAATTATGAGAGTTCCGCGGTGATATTTGCAAACAAAATGTCCAAAGAAGCAATTAGCGGCCTACCTCCAGTTTCCAATAAGGTAAGACATAGGCGAAGAAAGCAGGCGAAATCCGCAATAAACCAAAAATACCCAGCTCCTAACCAAAATACTGTTTGCTTGTATCTTAACCAAAAATTAACACTTTCCAGATACTGAGTAACTGGTGACGATAAACATCACATCTGACTGCTTCACTTCCAAAGTTGCGCCTCTGCCCATATTCAAACCGTGAAACTCCGGAAGTGCAATACAAAAACACAACGATAAAGTAGGCGATCAAATTTGCGAAAATTTCGCAAATAACCCAGAAATAGATACGGATTTTGTTATTCTGTCCATCAAAAGTTTCCCTCAATGCCAATAACAATAATAATTAATGTTGAATGTCAGATGATTTATATGGTTAGTGACACCGGAGTGTGGATATTGGGCATTGTTCCCTGCAAGCGGTTATACCTACACTAGCTATCGCGAAACTCTGACCACATTCATGCATATATTCATGCGCATTACTGATTTTGAAATTCCATAGTTTTTTGAAAATAACTTGTATGGCTTCGACGGTCTCATGTTCCATGCACCAAGCAATGCGTAATTTTTGCAATTGAAAGCCAAAATTCGCTAACACCTTGGTAACACATCGCGACCACTTTGTTGCATGTTTTATGGTTGTTTTCAACTATTGCTTAAGCCTCTTTTTTGAGCAGAGTTTTCTTTTAATTATTCTCATTGTGAGTCGTAAAATTCCGTGCTTATTTCCGCTTAGTGCGTTTTCACGTAACTATTTTAATTAGGCTATGATGTGCACTTATTCGGACATGGCGCGGTGGATTTCCATCTTCTCTGTTTGTTTTCACTATCGGCACAATAGTGAGATGGTCAATTAGCGTAGGAAATCCCGCCAACCATTATTAGTAAAAGATTTGCGTAAATAATTTATTAGCCCCAATTCTGAACATTTAAAATATCTTTGCGGTATCTGGGCTAATTGTGGGTTCGAGCTTGAATTTCGGCAAAAATCTTCATGACCGTCGCTGTACATTAACCTCGACTTGTGGAAACCTACTCATGGCCCTCGCCGATTCCAAAGCAGCTATCATAAATTTATTCATGTGGGAGCGCCTTTTGTATCCGCGAAACCAACCTCTACAGCGACCGGCTCCCGCCAACTATCGTTTTCCTTCACTATATGACTCAGTCCGCCATTCCAAAGCTTTTACTGAATCTCTGAATTTAGGTGTACCCTTTCAATGAGATACAGTAAACTGGTTTTAATTTATTACATAAAGAACCATTTCAAGCGTTGCATGGCTATACAAATAAAACGACTCAGAATAACAACAAAGTTTCGCCGTAATCATGCAGGCATGAGGATTTAATTCGAAAAACTGGTATTACCAAAATTATTGACGTTTGCATTGTTCGAACAGGTAACGAGAGCCTGTCTTGTTCCAGCACTGAGCCCATGTCTAAGTTCAATTTATAAAACGGATTTCAAATGTCTCCAATTTCTTTGGAAACTAAAATTTTGACTATAATGTATCAATCGAATTGAATTCAGGTTTTTCTTCTGACTTTTTATCTTTCCTTTAATGCTTGCCAACAAAGAAATGAACAAGAAAACCATGGAAAGATGGACTGTTACGAGATGAATGTCAAGTTCAATTAATCTGAGGAATGACTTGGTATCATTATACAACTCAATGAAATGTGGGGTTTCCAGATATGCCTTATCTATAATAATAAAAACTAAAAAACTTAATCGAATGTGGTCTGGAAGTATTGATGAAAAACAAACGAAAGGAGCGCTGAATTTATAGACTTCCGCCTTAAATACTACAATAGTTCCTTAGGACACTACTATTATTGTTAACTACTATTTTTACCTACAAATCTACACGAGATTGTCTTAAGCAAATTTAAAAAGTTGGAGATGCTTCCCTCATCTGTGTTTTGAAGGCAAACAAGAACAACCAAATTATACAACTAAAGTAACAACAAAGCGAAGATAACCCTTATCGAGAACGTGCACGCCATGATCCGATAATTTCCAAACAAGGGTTGTTGCGAATAGAAGAAAATTCGAACTGGAACCCTCTGTTCAGATGTGCAATACCTGTGCATAGAGAAACCATCAAGGCCATCGAATTAATGGCCCCATTTCATAGACTTTGATTAAGCCGCGTGTGTAAACAATGTGGTGTTGGTGTTTTTAAGAAAAAATGCACATTAGTGAAATCTAGTTAACAGACCTCAATCTAATTTCTTTGTTGCATTGAACTCTGTACAATACACAACGAGCGGAGAAGAGTGTTTAGGCTTCTGCCAAAATCCTATTTATAGCTGGAAATTCGGTGTCAGTGTCAGATCATGGATAACATGTGTTTTTAAGTCGATAGCAAATGGATATCTCTTTGTTATACTGGCATTCTATCCACATATGCCTCAGGGCGCAGCAAATATACGTAAAATAGACAATTTTGTCCCACCACGATTTCCCTCAAACGACATACAAATGAACAGACGTATGTTAGTAAGGTTTTTTTTAACAAAATATTCAAAACGGAGGGTTTCAACGAAAGCGACCCGCAAAACAACGATAATGTCCTCAAAAGCGGAGAAAGGTCATAAAAAGAAATCGAAAACAGGGAACTCGGTGGATCAGATGTGTCGACAGCTCACACTTCTGGCGAAACCCTTTCTGACAACGGTTAAGAGGATTTTTGAACTTTCTTCATCAGAAACAAAAAGTAAATGAAATGCGTTCTTCAAGATCGCTCTCTCTTCCGAACTTCGTGATAGCCATAGATCGGACGTTCCCCTCGAAGCTCAAGTCTAGAGTTAGGAGATATATACAGGTAATATATTGAATTTTAATTTTTTTCTTTTACAGGTGACCTTTGTCCACCCTATACTGGCGACTTTAAAGGCCGTAATTAGTACCAATACACGTCTCTTATCAGGATCAGAAATGCAAGGCGCCTAGTTTAGACTACATGTATTCGATCACAACACCCTCATCAAATTGTTAATCGACTCAAATTCTGTCAAGTGCTTCATAAGACTGTCGTCAAGTTTACCGTCGTAGCCGTGAAACAAAAGATCATCAGAACAGCACACTTCTTAGTTCAACATGGATTCCTCATCGACACCCTAGATAAGAAATTACGGTATTAATTAATCGGGCGTGCCTCGTATGGCAACGTGCAAGCTGCTTCCTTCTACAGTGTCTTCATAATTTCGGAAGTTTAATCTGCTGGCATGGAACCGAGGTAATCTTTAGAGCCTTCTTGTAATAAGTTTATTTGGAAGGAGTCTCTGTTGCGAGTTCCAAGCTGGCTGCGGTTCTGCCCCAATTTTTTTTCGCGCTAGATGTAGAGTTGTGCGTTCTTACAACTGATTAACAGTGCCCAAAGAAAACGTATTTACTTGCGTTTTAATTTAAGAAATTAAACATGTTCTAGACAGTAGTGACTAAAAAACAAAAGGGACAATTGATTCTCTTCTTCTCTTGAACCTGTTTATTTTATTTACCTCTAGCCTGGGCAAAAGATTTAGGGACATTTTTCGCTTTGTGAATTAAGTTACTTGGCTAAAAGTTCACCAAAATCCCTTTCTCCTCACAAAAGCGAACACTTTTTTAACGTATTTAAACACAATTAACCCTCCTCCACCCTGTGAAATCACATTGGTTGAGACAGGACATGTTCATTGGCAAAATGAAAGGCTGAGTCTCTTCTAAGATACCTCAAAAACGATGGAAGCAGATAATAACAACTTGAGATGCGAATGGTCGTTGGTTGGTTGAAAGATGCTGAGAATATTAAAATTATAAAAATAAATTAAAAAATAAACGGATTAGGGATCCCACCAAAAACTATTCAATTGGTAAAAGACAAATGGAAAACAATGAGGGTCAAATTGTAATCGAAAATGGTCTGACACAAAGGTTTCTAATGTAATCAGACGCAAATAAGGAGACGATCTTATCACCATGCTCCATCTTACTCAAAGGATACTAGAGATACATTGTCGCACAAGCAAGATTAATATGATGGCTGGATTGTATTGTGCGAGACGGCTGTGCCCCATAGTGGCAGGTGAAGAAAGACCCAGGGTGAAAGAGTCGAAAATTAAATACACAACCCAAGCGCCACTAAGTATAGAACATCACGTCGAGTGGATTGCATGAAATTTCTCCTACTTCCTTTCGGCTTACTCACTAAGGACGACAATAAGGCATTTTAGGCAGCCTTTACTTTAAAGGAGATTCGTAAAAAAGGCAAACAAAAACAAAAAAACAAATCAAACCGTAACTGGGGATCGCTATTGACTACAATTATTGCACTCGAGTCATGTATTAAAGGAAAAATTATCGTAAAATAAAAAAAGTCACGACAAAAACAGACGACTTGAGGCTTCGTCCTAAGTAAAAGCAACTCAGCAGAAACTACGTTACCTATGCCCTGGGAACCGGCAAACTGAAATGGTTACTTGTTACATTCAGGTCAAAAACCGTCTAGTAAATTCAAGCCTAAGTCAGGCAAAACCATCCACTTGATGGTGTACCAAATCGGAGTCAGTGGACCAAAAACAGTGAGATAAACTTTCCCTCAATTCCAGAACAAAAAATCACGAGGATTTTATTTTGAGAGACGATGAGACGATGCTCTCCCGCGCCTCGTAAAACTGGTAAAACATTAACATTACATAAATTAGAAATCCAATTCGCTCATGGATTGTCTGAGTAGAAGTTTACTTCTTTTGAAGATTGCCAAAAATGGGTCGAATCATGGAATGCATCTAAAGCTGAAGTTATCTTCCCGCACAGCGTTGGCCTTCTAACGAAAAGGTGGAAATAAGGAGGTAAAAAGCGATGAAAGATATTTTGAATGATGATTTTTAAAGTTTTGTGTAAAACAAAACCTTACTAAAATCTGTTTGGTGTCCGACACACAGACGGACTGTCACTTATCCCAGAGATCCATTCTCAAAAGCTACCCAATTGAAAAAATCCGAAAAATATCCTTATATTATATCAAGACCCTCCGTACCGATATTAGTTCAAATAAAGCGAGTAATGATATATTAATATATTTTTGACAACGGACAGGAACCTGCCCTCGTTAAGTTCGTCCTATAATTATCAAATGTGATATAGGCTATTATATAAAGCGAATTTGGTCACTCGCCTATAATTGACAAAGTCATAATAAGTCAATGTGGCCTTTTTTATATAAATTTACTGCAATCTAAAACACTGAATATCAATGTCACACTATAGCGAATACATAGTCTGAAGAAGCGCCAAGCTGCCGATTTTCGACCTGTCTTAATTTTCGTTTAATATTTTTTTTTCTATTTAAAAAACGCTACGAGCTGCTAATAGCGTTGAATATTTTTTTGAAGGACAACATGCCTAGGAGTCTTCTTGAGAAAGGCGCCGTCGATGACCACATTGCTAGCAAAGCTTTTTACTGATTCAACGCGTGTAGTTGAGCTTTCCAATTTAGAAGTCCTATTCCCCAATTAGAGAAAGATTTTAGATAGGCCTTTGTATGCACTGCTATGACTTCGAACAATAAACAATCTAGTTTTAATTTTAATTAAATCGATGTGCCTCGTGAGATATTGCACGTAATCGTTTTGGTACTCAAAGAAGTGTTAATATGCTCGAGATAATGATTGTACTGAGACAGTAGTAAGCAAGACCAGAGTACAATGTCAAATATAGTCTATACAGTCTACTTTTTGTGGAACCTGTCAAGATGTAAATAAAGCCAAAAAAATGAAGTAAATCCAATATGCACGTAGAATTAGCTAATCAATTGCAAATTTTTTGTTTCAAGAACCAGGAAAATGCGACGGTCCCCTGTCGGTTTGACAGAAGGCAGCATATCATATCCTTGCATCTTATATAAGGCAGACATTGTTATTCGTGATCAAAGTGGCAAACATCGATGTAAAATTAATCAGAAACGACTGAGCGTACAAAAAATATTTAGGAAACACTAATCGCAAAGAAAATGTACTCCGTAAGGTGCAACAATCGAAAAGGTGCTTAATATTCAATTGTGTCACCCCTTAGAGCAACTTTAAGAAAGGAAATAAATATTTACCTGGAAGCTAAACGGTTCAGCACGGTGAACCAAAAATAGTATTGTTAATTTGCAAAATACATTTTTTTCAAAAACAATAAACTTAGGGCACCCGAAAAAATATCAGGTCTGTATTCAAGTCCTGAATTATCCCGAGCTTAAAAACTATAGTGTTTTTCCAAGCTGGTATTTAGTCGTGTATTCTGTGTCCGGATAGCTGAGTGGTTAGAGCGCAAGGCTGTCGTACGGAAGGTCGCGGTTCAAATCTCACTGGTGGCAGTGGAATTTGTATCGTGATTTGACGTCGGATACCAGTCGACTCAGCTGAGAATGAGTACCTGAGTCAAATCAGGGTAATAATCTCGGGCGAGCGCAATGCTGACCACATTGCCTCCTAGTGTACCGTTACGGTCTTGAATGAAGTGCTCTAACACACTTCAAGGCCCTGATCCAACATGGATTGTTGCGCCAACGATTATTATTATTATTATTATTCTGAAGATAATTATCGAAGCGCAAGTAGGAGGAATTCATTAATAGTTTCTCTTAAAACACATTAAGGGGGTCATCCAGTGTGAAGGCCGTTTTTTTTGGCTTTTTTTAGAAATTTTGTCTGAAGAACTGGATGAAGATATAAATACGAATTTTTCACCATAGATTTATCAATATCTTGGGCGTGCATAGTAATTCTTCCAGCCCGATTGCATATTTCGTTATTGGTATGCAGGGCAATTTATACACCCATCTCCACAAAAAGGTGTTTTTCTGCTGCCACGCTAGAGGGTGCTGCGATCATCTTGGAGAAAAAAGTAAACGGCATTTTAACGTACAGACTTAACTACAGTCCGCAAACTAGGATTATTAAAAAATATTAAAAGTAAATTTTTGGTGCCTCGTTAAACTTTTTTTTGAATTTTGGTGTTTTTTACGGCTTCTTCAATGATTAAAAAAAACTATTGAATGAATCGAAATTATTCTAGTTTGCGGACCGTAGAAATATGTTCTGAATAAGTTCTGAAAATTTCAAAGAATTTCGTTGGATAGATTTTGGACTATGGTGGCAGCCAATTTTCAACATGCAGTTTCGAGAAAAACGCATTTAAAAAGTAGAATGCGATTTTTAGCCATAAAACTTTAACTGACCATTAATCTGCTATACCTAGTCCATATACCTTAGGTTTCTTGAAGAAACACATGTACGGCCTTGACTTCGATTCTTGTCGTTTTAGCGAAGTTATTCGAACGTCATTCGTCGAACGAAATTCGATTCCGCGGATGCGACACACGGGATGACCCCCTTAAAGACAACGAGGTCGAAAACACAACTCCCACATTGTTGAAGGCTCAAGTGATGAGAAAACTTATTGCCAGTGACTTTCGATTTGCGACTCCATAAGTAACTGGAGAAGAAGATACAAAAAGCTTTCAAGTCAGGTTCTTCAGAGGTGAGAAGGTGAAATAATTGGAAGTGGAAATTATTTTTTTTGTTAAAATTCAAGATAAGACATTGTTCTTTATTCTACACATATGGATATTTCGGGAGCCAATTGCTTCCAACATTTTACAAACTGATCCGGCTTCCAGCAGTTAGCAAATATCAAATTCCTAAGTACATGGTTAGCCCCCCCCCCCCCGCCATCTACCTTGCTTATTCCTTTCTCAATATATTTATTAATAATTTTAATAATTTTAAATAATTTCCCTTCAGCAGGAAAAGAAAACAACACAAACATAACCAAGAGTAGAATCGAAACCCCATCGAACAGTTTCTACAAATGGAAAACCATCATTCAACTGTCAAATTCTTTTTGAATATTTTTTTTATAAGAAATGTAAGCGTATTTAATCAGGAATCTAAGAAACATATAACGACAACACAAAGTAAATAGTCTGGACAATTAGATATATGTATGGCGGAGAATACTTTACTACCTGAGATTACAATAGCTCAACCAATTTGGGTTGGGAAAGCATATCCGGTTTAAATCTGACCGAAAATTACTTTTCAGCAAATCATTCATAAAATTTTACCTGAATGAATTAAAGCAAAACTTACTGATATTTTTCAAGAAGCCTATGCAATTTCGATGAGGAGGATATGAGTACCAAGTCTGCTATCGGATATGGGAACAATAATAAAAGATATGCATCATATTTGATATATCGAGCGAATGTGTTAGTTTTTCGGGAACCAGTTCTCTCTACAAGGCAACTTCTTTTGGAATACACATAAACAGTAAATATATGATAGCAAGTGAATCAGATTACTTGAGGAACATCACTTTTCATACCAGTAGTAGTTGAAGAAATCTGAATTATTCCTTTTATGTTGATTGAGTATTAATTCTCCCGAAACCTTTCGAGATATAATATCACTAACTAGTAGCCGGTGCAAAATTTGTATTTTTATCTTTAATATCTGGAGAGCGTGAATAGGATGTTGTATCTTAGTTTTCTATGTGTAGACAGTCCAGCAGTGTGATATTCTATGAATAGAAATACAGCAAAATACCCAAATATTTAGACGTGTGAATGACTTGTCTAGTTTACATCTAATACTGAATTATGAATATTATAAGGATATGCTGGAAAAGTTATGATATTGTAGAAGTTGGTGCTCCAATGATCAAAGAACAGATTCAACACGAATTGCGTTTAATTTTGGAACAAATACTGAAAACCAATTCACTTAACATCCACTTGAAATTGAAAGTGCGTATAAACAAACCGATTTGATTTCAACACTATCAGATACAGATAATTGGAGCTGATTTACCTGAAGTACGCGCCCGCGGTAATGTTTACAATTGTAAAGATATGTAAGATATACACACGTATATATGAATGATCATACCTGAACATATATAGATACAGTACCTTGATTTTTAATTAACTTAAATGGAAACCAATCGCAACCTTGCGAATTCAGCATCTACTGATCGCTCCATGATCTAAACCCCTTAACAATGTCATTGAAAAAATTAGTGAAACTTACAAACTTAGCAAGATTGCATTCTTCTAGAAAGCCTGCAAACCGCAATAATCTCTTAATCAGCTCAAGTAGCCGCTTTTCGAGTCACTACAAGGCTAAGCTAGCTAAGGTGACTGAGCAGCACAACAGCACGATCACTGATCACTCAATGGTTTGCAGATATTCGATTTTTCTTGGCTCCACCGTTTGGTTGTTGTTATAAAACAATGCAACTATTTTCTTTTACGAACCACAATATTGACTTTATTCATAAATTCACTAATTTCCAATCACAACCGAGGAAATTTCACTTTTTCCGGCTAATATGCACCACACTAGCATTTCGCGATATCGCACTCACTCCAGGCCGTGGTAATAAGCACAATTTCCGTCACTGAATATTATTTCCATTATTCATGATGCCCAGCATCAATTGAAATCACAAAATCCCGTGGAGTTTAGCATTAGCGGTAGTGAAAGAAAAAATCCAGACAACACAAAGAAAATCCCAATTGCGCGATCGCGACTCCAGACTCTGAGCGTACTAAGCGATCTAGACTGAGTGCATAAAGCATTCAAATCTGCACTGTCTCATGCTCGAATGTGCGACAGTCAACCAGTCGAGCAAGTCATGTGTGAACAGCAACCAGCCTACAAGATGCGCGCCTGCGATCGCAACAGCTGCGACTGCTCAAATAAAATCCACATATCACCTGGAGATCGCACATGGCCCGATCGTAGCTCGTACAATTGTACGCCGATCGGGGGTGGCATGTGTCTTGGCTAAGCAGCTGAATGAGAGTGGAAGCAGCCGTGAGAGACCGCTGGGCAATCTCTAGTGCGAAACTGGAGGAAAACCGGTCGTAGATAACATATTGGAAGTGCATCTGTTAAGTACAATTGTATAGTGGACTTGTGGTAACACTGCAGACATCATTTTTTGGTAGTTTTTTTTTCGACGGTGCAGCATAATTGAAACCAGTACGCTTACACCTTCAGTTTGAATCGCTGAGCTCCTACCTGCAGCTTCTATATAAGGACATTTTATTTACGAAATGTTGTCAGGCAAGTCTGGGACTAGTGGTTGTAAACACGACAAGCACACGTGCATGCCTACTATATATTTTTCGAGATTAATTACTCGTGGATAGAATTATACCCAAATTGATTTATTGAATTATTATATCGACGCCTATACGAGAACCATGATTTTAAAATATATACAAATTTTAAAATATATACAAATAACAAATGAGCGAAAATGAAATAAAAATCAATAAAAAATAAAATAAAGAAGGAAATATTTCAATGCAGAAAAATAACACGCGAAACTGAAGAAAGACTATGAAGATTGGTCAAGAAACTCGGCGACGAAGGAAAACTCCTTTACATTGCGAAGGTATCCTTATAGCCAAAATAAAGCCAAAGTTGGCGATTTGCTTAAATGTTCGAGTAACACTGGAGATCATTTTTCATGTTTTGCTCTCATATGGCAAAAGGGCAGCACGAAGCAATCTCAATTTCCCGATTTTGGACAAAACATCGTTAAGCGACATCAAGTTCAAAGCATCTTCTATATGCAAATGCAGATAAGAATAGTGTAACGACCCATCAGACTAACAATTTTGCTTGTTTGTAATTATCTTCCTGCTCTAATCGCGTGCTTCTCTAAAACTAAAGACATTTGGATAAAGTCCATGACTCAGTGAGTGCCATCAGCATTATCGAAGTCTTTAAGGAAAGATGTGATGCTTCATTAAAGCCTGTTCTCTATCGCTCAAGCTGTCGAAATATTGTTTGATACGTACTGGGATTATTTTAGGTCTCAAATTGTCGCACTTAAAAGGGATGCCCTTTTGCCCTTTTGGAATCGGAATCTTAACGACTACCCCCTTCTTCCACTCTCTGAGAAAGACCTCGGATTCCAAGCATTTCTGTAGAAATGAATCTAGCAGTGCAGGCACTGCAGAAGCTACGATGACCAGCTCTGCCAGCAGACTGTCAAGCTCAAAGCTTTCCTTCGTTTGCGTGCGTTAATGGGGGAGAAGAGGTCATTTCTATTTGGAGGAGCAGTCCTAATCCGCATTATACAGTGATTCTTCATCCACAAGAGGCGGAACTACATCGAATGCTATACGGTTGAGAACGGCGGTGAAGTGGCGCTTTCACCTTTTCAACTGTTCGTTACCGCGGATTAGAAACTGACCGTAAACTTACCTGACCATCGAAAGTTGTGCGATCGCCTACCAGTTCGTTCGTAATGAGATGTACGGTTCTGAATTCGTTGCTATATTTAACACCTTCCGCCTCCCTAACCAGCGCCATAATAAATTTCCTTTTATCACTGCGCACACTATGCTGTACTACCCAAAACTTCGATCGGCATCGAAATCCAAGAGCGTCAAGCTGGTCGCCAGGGAATAGTGAGACTCTAGTTATTGAAGCAGGACGTCGGATTTCTAAAAATACAACCAGGAGTTTCAACAGGTCAGGCGAAAAGTAAAGTAATCAACAGAAAAAGGTGAAATGTCCTTCGCGCTGCTTTCCTTTCCTTATTTGTAATTAATGCATGTGATCATGTGAATACTTAGTGAGTTCTGAGGAATGTTCGACCTAAAAACTTTCTTCAAAAGGATCTCCGCTGCTTTTAGGTTGAAGATCTGGTCTATGAAGGAAGCCCGTGAAAGCACACGCGCAAATGACGAAAATACTTTACCAAATCAAAAGAGCATATATTAGTGATGGGAGGAAGGTACGGTCTGATTTTTTTAATGCTTTGCGAGCTAAACGTTGAAACAGACAATTCGGATAAATAAACGCTGCAACATAAGATTTAAGTTGTGAATTCCTATGAACCGATTTCGTATCAGGCAGGAGCATATCGGCACACGTCTGAAGATATAAATACTTGCCTGGGATGAGAGCTGAATGAAACTAATTATGAAAAGGACATTCAGAACGGCATGATGCAAGCGGTTTTTTCGAGGCGGTTTTTTTTTTTAATTTTAAATTCCTCTTCGACAAGAAGCATATTTCGACAGTCGAGGTACCGCATCTGAATTGTCCCCGGAAGAAGGTAAGAACAAGCAAGGATATTGTTTCCCTCATACAAACCCGAACAATGTGGATCAATTGCTGATCAGATCACTCCAGTAAAAAAATAATCAAATGAGGAAGGGGAGAAACCAAGAAACCAAGCAACCGAACAAGTGAACCGTTGGACTGGTAGGAAACTACAACAAGTCGAAAACTGCAAACTCGACGCTTTAGGCATGCAAGCCTTTCATTGATTGATTTTTAATGAAAGGTTATATGAGTACACGGCCTAGAAACTATGTGCCCGGACCAGCATGATTTTTTCAGATCTTTAGGTTGGGTAGTTAGGTATCCTTGCAAAAAACACTAATCAAGACTTTTCATTTGGTTATATTCGGTAACCTTAAAAAGGAAGAAATACTACAGATTGACAGTCTTGGGGGCAGTATTAACACAATGATTGAAGTTTAGAAAATTGGTGTTGGGATTGATTGAAACCATCGTAAAAATGTCTGCTATAAAGTAAAGAAAAGTAAAGAATAGAAGCTCAGAAGTAAAAAATAGAGAGAGGAACTAGATGGGCTTACCTTGGGGAAAGATCAATGCACTGCACTTTGCAAGCAACGCAGAATTACTCACATAAAACAAAATGGCGTAGAAAGTATGTTAAACAGTCAATTGAAGTTTAAGCTAAAGTGCAAAAATCGATTCATGTTTAAATTCGCGAAAAAAGTATTTTTAAAGAAATTTGTTAATACCTCTAGTTTTCCCACCGAGCAGCATTATGCATCAACGATCAGGACAGATTGAAGAGAGGAAGAGGAGAAACAGCCGGCCAAGCTAAAATAATAATTTTGTTTAGGAATTGAGGGATTCCTAAGTCCGCCAAACATTTAATGGCGGACTGGACCAGTTGGAAAGCAGCATACTTTCGCGCTTGTAGTCCACGGAACCCTCGTTCTTAGGCATCACAATAAAAACTGTCCACGGGGCAGGAAGGAACGAGTATCAAATGAATGGGAAGCATAAAACCGTACAGACGAATACAAATCATCAAAATTAACCCATACTGCTGCAAACCAGCTCAGCACTTTCTTTCGAAAATCATTTAAGGATTAATTGCTGACGTGACTAATACCTCCAAAGCGTAACGAAATTGTCAGTTGGGTGGGGATACTACGGACAACCACGCAGTGTTGACATGTTGAGCCACACTATAAATTATATTACTCGCGGTGGTCACTTTGGTGTCCGTAATAATGACCGATAGGTTTTTAGAAGAGGAACAACAAGGTAAATAAAAGGAAATGCTATATAGTTTGGTGTTATATGGTAAAGGCTAAAGGCAATACTACACTTTAGAATTTTGAACGAAAAGAATTACTTTTCTCAACTCCTATAGCATTTTTGAGAATTTAGTTGTAAACGCGTGTTTCTAGCTCATCCTAAAAAGGCCCAAGCGGACAAGCTTCCCTTTAAACGCAAATCAGTTCCCCAGTTTGGAGTTCAAGGGTACGTAAAATCAATCTTCAAAGGGTTAATAACTTTCAAGTTGTTTAAAAAAAAAAATATAGTTCCAAAACCTACATTCTCGTTGGGAAGGCTTTTCCAAGTAGCAGTTCAATTATCATTGTCAATCTTTAACGAACTCGGCTATTGGTTGAACTGGGTGCTTTGCGATACTTCCAGGTATCCGGGAGATCTATGGACAGAATCAGCAACAATAAGGGGAAAGAGCTTTCCAGTTTGCTGCTAAGAACACGTACGGTTCTTTGGTTAGTTTTCCTAAATCGTGCATGCCGGAAAGAAAGAAAATACTTTCTATCCAGTGGTAAAATCCAGAACATGGTTTTATAGTAGTTTTCATATTATTTTATATGCTTTTTTAATACTATTTGAAAAATATTGGAGGGGATTATATACAACAGGCGATTCTCAATCATTGAAGAAAGGGCCAGTCTTTCGAAATGATGATATGGGATGCGTCAAGCCTATTCTACGATCAATGCAATAACAATGGTTCTTGAGTTGGCTCGGGAAACAATAGTAACACATCTGGATTATGTGCGGGAGGAAGCCACGTCGTCGACATCGTCGGAGAACAAAATGCGTATGCAGTAGGCGATTTTACTACCAACCCCAGAAAAGGAGCCCTTTCAAAGGCCTTTAGGCAAAGTGGACGAGATTAAAGTAGTTCAATCAACTTCATTAGTATTTCAAATTTGTGTCATTCTAATTTGCTCCATTTTCTTCTGATACCTTCGAACTTTCCAACAGAGCATGAAAAGTGGAAACGTCAAGAATTTTGCCCAGCTTCCTGGATAACGATATGGAAGGTTATTGCAAGGAAACCGTAAACTTCACGCAGATGCCAACGAACTTACATAGTTTTGATTTTCTCTTCGTTATTAACAAAAGTCAACTTTCAACAGAGCATGGAGACGATGTTGTGCTAGACGATATATAGATTGCGTTTCTATACTTTGACTCTTCCCAGATTCTGGGGCGATTTCCTGGAGTCATGTGAAGCCAACATGAATGATGATCAGTGATGTAATTTAATTGCCAAATGTCAAAATTAACATATTTAGACTCAAACTGATCGAGAAAGACGCTGCTTAAAGCGGCAAAATTATCCTTTAGTACTTGCGGTTTGCTCCTTCAGGCAAGCGCCTGGTGATTTTCTCCCGGAAGAGAATATTGCATAGTTCAATTTCAAGGACCCTGGGTTAGGGGCTTGATCATTAAAGAGTCCCTTGGGAAATATTTCAATATATTCTATAATCAATTTGATGCAGGCAACCCTAAGACATGCTTTCTAATAGTGAAGCGAATAAAAGATTTCCTGTGCCCCGAGGGTACCCACAAGGCGTTCTGCCCCATTGGAAGGAAGCCCTGCCACTGTGGATCTATGTACTACAGAAACACAAATTTTCGAAACCCTACAAGGACTGTCCTAAAAAAACGATTAGCACTCTCAAGAGGAGGTTCTTATTGGGCATCAATCAATCCATCAAAAACAGCTGCTATTCAGCAAAACTCAGTAAGATTCTGTCCAAAGGCGAAACTATGGATCCACCTAAGAACGTATCTCCTTTGTATCGAGAGCCTTGAAACGCCTCTCAGATTTATATCCTACGTCAATCCCCGATGAATCGCCGTTAAAGTCCCGGCATCTGCATTTGAAAGAAGATCTACTGAGGCAGTCCTCCACGGGGTAGTGGAAACGATTCACAATTCGCACTTTCCTATAAATAGAAATATTGAATTAGCGAGGTGCCTCTCAGTGGCAGCGTGACCAAAGTGGCTACACGATGGCATTTGTTCTTCTGGTACTAGGTTTTGCCGTACAGCATACCAGATGAGTTCGTGTGGGATACGATTAAACACCTCCTATAGATCCATAAATACATTGTAAAGAGGGCGATACTTCCCATGAGGTTTATCCATGTGTAACCGCAAAGCGTGTATTGCGTCAGTGGTTCTACAGTTCTTGGCAAACTGCCCTTTATTTACGGTTATTTAAATGATGTCATGAGTACAGTTGTCAAGAATACGTTCAATAATCTTCTTCCATATTGGAACTATAGCGTTTTGCCAGGCAAATAGTGTTCTACCTTCTTGAATAACCGGATTGGAGAATTCACTGAGCCATAGTGTTAAGTCCAAACTCTTCGCTTTCAAATCTAACATATGATGTCGACAAGTCCTGTTGCTTTCCCCGATTTCATTCATTTGATTGCTGCCTCGACTTCTGTGGCACTGACAGTTGGCTCCAAATTTCGGCAGTGCTTGCGGAAGTGGAGGATGAACAAATTATGATGTCGAAATCTCCTCGAAATATTCCCACTATCTATAGCAAAGTATCATTCTTGTCATTGACGCATCGAAAATATTCAGTATCCTGTGTATGTTGATGTCGACTTGTGACAAGTTGATAGAAATTTTTCTCGCCGGTGAGGGTCCAGTATATCGTAAAGATCTTTGTAATGGGCACTCAGGTAACTGCGATCGTTTCCTTTGTGTCCCGATTGGCATTCTTGTAAATATGCCACTCGCATAGCATCTTATCGTCGACAAACTGATGGTAGAGGGTTTTTTCTTATCGACATTCATTTGGACATTGTTCACTATAACATCTAGGAATATAAGACACTGATTTCATAAACCATGTATTGACAAGTATAAAGTCGTGAATGTCCGCAAACGCGACTATACAACTGCTACCTTGATCGCGTGCTCCAAAGCTTTTTCCTCCATGGCACCTGTTGTCGTTTGCCTTTTCACTCATATGAGTAAAGCAATATTTAGCGTAGAGACACGTATTTGTTTTGCTCGGAATAATTTACTTACCCTTAACCCTTGCACATTTCTCTACAGGGCGGGGCCATCCTGACGCGTCGACTGAGTTGAACGCTGAAGCATTTTCTCGAGGTTTTGTATTTACACGTTTATACTGACATTGAATGGATCTGTCGCGGGACCTGCCACCAGGAGAGATCAGGTGGGATGTAGAAACCATACTTTATATATTTCCCTGGCCTCAGCATTTTATATTTGCTTTATTGAGGATAGTACAAAGAACGTTGCCTAGACCGTCCTACTTTATATGGGCCCAGCATGCTATATTTGCCATGAAAACAAAAAAATATCATCACGACTGAACGGCTAGAAACTGCCACTGCAATCTAGTGCGGAGTATCTTGGTGCAATAATAGATATAAAAACTCAGCTGAAATTAAAAGGACTGCGGACCAGGAGCGTTAGCATAGCTTACTATATCGGCACAGTTTCCATATAACAGCTAATGAAACTTCCACTGGAGATGGTTTTCTGGATGCATACAGCCATAATACATCCAATTCTCTTTTACGGTTTCGTTGTTTCATGTCCAGGACTGAGGGAAGACTACAATACTACGAAGCTTAAGATAGTAAAGAGAAGAAGGAAGGTATAGAAGAGGTTCCATGAATAATTCACACATCCCCCCTTTAACTACCATATTAGATATGTCGTAGCGTGCAGTGTTGGCCGACAGGAGAATCTGGATACTGGACAGTCAAGCAGAGGAGTTATTTCAACTGCCTATACCATAAAAAAGAATTAGCCTTACCAAAAGCTTCATATCGAAATTCCCAAGCGGAAAGATATAGAAAAACCATGAAGTCATAGTAGGTTTGACACTGCGGACTTCGTTGATTGTTTCGAAACGATTTCAGGGGTCGAAGCGGGGGCTCCTCGCATGGCATCTGCAAGTAGTTTAGCTTGCCGCCTTACACTACCATTTTTAAACCAAAACTGTCGATACTCTGGGAAGCATGCTCATTGTTGGAAAAGCATCTAAATTGAATTGTTTGTGCATGATACAAGCAGAAATGAGAGAACTACGGCTAGCTAGATAGGGTACACAAGAAAAACACTTCTTCTTTTTCTTCAGCCTTTGCCCCGTTCACAAGCGGGGTCGGCTCGTCGTGATAGGTTTCGCCATTTGGCTTTTAAATTTCCATCCAGCGTATCAAGCCACCGTTGTTTCGGCCTGCCTTTTGGTCGTTTACCATCGGCTTCGATGTTTAGACCAATCTTGGCAATTGAATTCTCGTTAGTACGAATTGCGTGACCAATTTTTCCACGTTCGGTGCAACCCCATATCGATCGCGGATATCCTCATTTCGGATGTAATCAAAACATGTCACGTTATTAGTCTAACGCAGCATCTTCGTCTCCATTACCTCAAGATGTCGTTCATTGTCTTTTTTATTAGGCCAACACTCAGAACCATAGAGGGCGATAGGACGGACGACATTGCGGTAAATTTTCGATTTGAGACGTTCTTTGATACGTCGATGACAAAGAACACCAGTTGTGGAAAGCCACTTCATCCAGGTTGCGTTAATGCGTGAAGCAATTTCATTACGCAGTTCTCCGTTGGCTGATACGCGCGCACTTTATTTACAATTACCCGCTCTAGGGAGAGCCAAACAGCGGACATTGGATAGGACCTTCCTGGAAGATCCCAGGGATCTCTAGAAATAAAATGAGGTAACTTTTCAATATGTGTAAACTACTAACCTAAAGGTTAGCGGCAGGGATTATGCACTTGATCTACAACTCTACTTGATTTTATGATTCGTCACTGCACAATTGCGTTAATTCAGCATAAATATTTTGCAGAGTAGCTACAAAAGTCAACATAAAACGACTGATTCCACTCGGTATCTGGCTTAATTTTTGGCACAATCTAATGCCGAATGCGTTGCTGATCTATGTAGAATATCACCCCGTTGGATTTCACGACAGTTAAAAACTCCTTTCTCCACGGATGGTACCTATACCGGCACCAAAGTAAGGATCGGATTCATACTTGAGAGATAATGCCCGAACCATGAGTGTTTTCTAGGAACTTCGATCGAATCATATAAATAGTGTCCTGCCGAATGAGTGGGGTTACGAGGAATGGTAGTTGATTTCAAGGAATATCAATGACAGCCTCTGATAACGTCGGAAATACATACGAGATCTCAACAAGTACTTTAAAGCACAAGCAAGAAACTCATTGGATGTGGAAAGTAATGTGGAAGTAATTCGAAGCAAAAACTGTCAAGCCGAAATACCAAATATGTGAGGAACTATCTATGCATATTTTTCAATTCCTCCGTAGCTCAGAATTGAAATCTTTCTTCATTTATTGCTAAACTCCAAAATATAAATATATACATACAAATTAAAACAAACAAACAAATATGACCTACGAAACCGAGTTAACTTGCCTATTACCGTATACTAATAGATATATATGTACGCACATAAATGTATCTAACACATCTGTAATTTGAGACCTAGATTCCATATAAATGCACCATAGTGATTTTTTTCAGATTTTCCGATGGAATAGGTTCTGAGAACGAGACCTTTTTCACTTTTTGGGTCACACATTTTGAGTCTTCTTCCTCGCCTGTGTTTCACCCAATATCAAAAATAAAATCAGTTTGGGAAAGGATTGATCGAACCCATTCATTTGATACCCTACGTGACTATATTTGATGAAAAAAATTAGCACCCCCCTTTGTATATATGAGGAGCGCTCTTAATCCCAATCCAAAATGATGTCACTGCATGTATAGGGAAATACAAAAATACAAAAATCGAGTGTGACAGACAGACAGGACAGAAAGACGGATAAACAGATATTGAATCGATTTCGATAAAGTTTTGTGTCATACAAAACCTCAAAAATGTGGTAGGCATGACCGAATTACTACCGCAGAATTAAATACAAATTGTCTAAATATCCACGACAAGAAGAACCCTGTATGAAAAATAATGCGGCGATGAAATGCTTAAGTATCTTGATCGAGATTCGGCAAGACACTTAACTCTACTTGATTGATTGTACCTCTCACATAATTAATAGTGCCAGAAGTGGCTGTTTGCACTTGCTATACCATCAGCATTGCATTGCATTAGTCGTAAAGTTATTTCGAAAATCAAAATCAATTCGGAAAATCGAATAATTGTGAAATATTTGTGAATATTGCGTACTAAATGTCACTAACAAATCAGGAAGAAATAGGCCTTGCTTTCTCAAAGTACTTTCAATTATGCATATTATGACATCGTAAGAGCTTATGCAGTCAGAGTGAACACAGTCCGGGAATCACGTTAGTCCAGATACAACGAGTTCCAATATTTCAAAAGTGTTGTTGGCAGTTAATACATAAGTAACTCAAATCACTCTTCGTTTTACTTTTCCTTTACTTTACTGGCAGTTTCCTCGACTCCATCAAACGCGCCTTAGCAAAATACAAACGAGTACCTAAACATTGGTTCTTTGGTAACCCAATGATATTCCATCCAGCCAACCTTAGTGGCACAGTGCTCAACTAACCGAGCTGGTGAAGAAAAGTGAATGTCCAGGTGGGCGACAACATCTGCTTTGAATGTTAAGATATCTCAGAGGTAATTTTATCCAAAGTCTAAAGAAATAAAATACAACAAAGTAAGGCGAAAAAATGAGAATAAGATAAGTATCTACAGTATCTGTAATATAGCGGTGTAACAGCGATTTTACTTAACCTTAGCCACTACGCCCGCAGTGTAAGACAAAACAGATAATAGATGTATCTTTTTTTCGGACGAAACGTGATCAGAAAATGGATACATTTCGACCCAATTTTCGATGTGTAGTCTTCCGCTACTAAATTGTTTTGTAATAGATTTTTTCGCTATTTGTTTGTTTGTTGCAAAGTTTTCAATTACATAAAGTTTTGTTTGAGGCGGGTCGATTGGAAGTGATACCGATATTTTCTTGTAATTGGGGTGCATTGGGTGTGCGACCGAGAAAAAGTAGGTTTATGTGAGCCGTGTGATACTTTTTGAGTCGTATCGAAATATTTTAGAACAACTGTACTGATTTCAAGATATGAGTTACCATTGTGTTCGTCAGATGTGTATATATAAATATATATGTATTATCTATTTTTTTATTGATGAGAAGCATGAGCTACAACTCAATCCAGTCATATACCCTATCTCTCGAATGCTTTACTCAATTATCGTTAATGTACGATTAGATCCGCCAGCACTAATCCCAAGTTAAAACAATTAGACAGTTCAACAATCCAGCATGCATCATATTGGATTTCCCTACCATTTCCAAACATAAATTGCAAATAGTTTGCAATTACAAAATAATAAAGAACTTATCTGCAGGCAAAACTATAACTTAGGATATTCCGACAAGTTTCAAATTACCAAGTCGAAACGAATCGTAATATTATTGCAACAATTCCAATAATCAAAACATGCATTAGAGATACAACAATATCTTAACTGATTCTTCTGAAAGGCGAGCTTTATGAGAATAGATACGCCATCAACCACCTGCTATTATTCATGAATGAAAATTGAGAACAATCTCGACACATTACTACGCCCACCTGTCCTCAGTTAATACCAAAGGTTCATTGCATTGCTTGCATGTTGCGGTGATTGCAATATAATTCTATGGTGAAATTTATAACCATCTCACAGAGATCAGACTATGTATGTGATAAAGTGCGAGTGTAAAAAGAGAAATATTAAAGTTCTGAGAAACACCCACTCACCAATGAGAGGGCTGTTAATCAGATTCAATATTTCAACGAAACCGAGTTAACCTGTAATTGATAACGTAGGAAACAAAATGTTGAGGAATTGTAGAAATATATGATTCCTTGGAATAATACAGTTGAATTCTGCAAGAGGGACATGTCCCTACTTTCGACACTCTACAGTTCCCCTAGACTGGCTAAAAATCAGATAACAAACAAGGGGACGAATGGGCGAAAAACATCTAAGAGTTTGAGTGAAACTCGAACTACGGAAGTAGTAATTTCTCGTGGGTTAGGAATTTACTCACACAGTCATTGTAACAGAGACTTGGCACTTGGCAAGCCAACTGGTGGAGATGCGCTGATAGAGTACGAGTCATTTTGCCAAAAACGTTCAATCCATGACGAGTGCCTCATTGACGGTCGTTCTAACCTCTATTTGACTAAAACTGGTGAGTCTATTCCGCTTCCCCTCTCTATTATTTTCAACAAGAGCCTTGAAAAGAACCATTGGAAAGAAGCTGTCATCATCCTCATTCACAAAAGTGGTGATCGGACTTTTGCTGAGATTGCCTTTCTATTTCGCTCTTCTCATCCTTTTCTGGAAAGGTATGTCAATGACTGGTTTGGCCACCTCATAGTGAAAGAGCAATGACAAGATGCCCACTGCCTCCAACACTCCTTTCACTCCCAAATGTTTAATTCACAGCAGAAAGTGCATATTTTCTACATTAAACTTGCTAAAGCCTTCGACACTATAAACCACAAGATACACAGAAAGTGCATATTTTCTACATTAAACTTGCTGAAGCCTTCGACACTATAAACCACAAGATACTTTTGTCCAAACTCACCTCTTACAGCATTTCAATTTGTAATATGGCTTGCCTCTTGGCTTACCAACCGATCCTGCCGCGTCTCCTCTGATGACTACACATCCCGTTCCTTTTCTCTTCCTCTGGAGTCCCACGAGGCTATATTCTGGTCTCTTTATTATTCTTATTTTTTATCAAGAGCCTCCCTCTTACTTGTCCCGGTTTGCTCTATGACGAAGATCTCAAGCTATTTTCCGCTCTATCGCCGTCTATGAACTGTGTCTCCCTTCATTCAAATCTAGACAGTTTGGTTCGCTGATGTGCTAATAGGTTAGCACTAACATCAGAAAATTTCACTCTATGTGCTACTCGCTCCAACTCTCACCCACTTCCTTTTCCTACTCTCTTGACGAATATTCCTTATTAAATCAGAACTACACTCAAGAACTCGATAATGTTCGCGTCTACACACACTGCCTCGAGTTCACTAATAAAGTTCCAAATTTGTTCCCTGATTTGACTGCTTCCACACGTCCGTAACTCTCTTCAATTCCTTCGTTAGAAACGTCTTCGAGTACTGCTCCGTGGTCTGGACACCCTCCCGTAACTGTGATCGTCTGCAGCATCATCATCCTTAAACTCTCACAGTTTTGAAAGATGCAACAATATTGTTTTATATAATACAAGTCGAAGCCCAATTTCGATATTATCGGATCAATAATGATACATCGGATTACTGAAGAGGTGGACATGACTGGATCTCTTGGCAAATCCCCCACCGAAAGATAAATACACCACTATTAAGCAACATCGTCCAGCCGCATTCGGGGCTAGCAATGAGGAGCTGACTCGAGAACTCATGCATGACTAAGAATTAGGCGAACTGCACAACATGAAACGCCGCATCACGGGTGATAAGATTACATTGCCCGTGCTTCCACAGTAGGTGCATTATTTTGTTCACTTTGCCTTATACTAGTTCCTTCAATACCTCCATTGAAGTCCATTCAATTCCCTACTTTCTATCTCGACATTCACATATTTTAAAATATTAACTTACAAATGACCATTTTGATTTTTCTTTTGGCAGTTTTTTCCACAAAACCCTTTCACCTCTTTATCTTTCCCACACCCTAACATTCCTTTAAATATTGCTAATAATAACAATGAACTTCTCAGATATTTCCAAAGCGATCATTAACCTTTCTTGTTGTTGTTTTCACCGTGAACCTGAATGCTCTCAGTAATGAGATGTATTTCCGGGGTTTGTTTATGATATTGTGCGACTTTTTTATTGACTAGAGGAAGGTAAAAAAAATTGAAGTAGCTTTTGTTGTTGATATTGATGAATTCTGTTTTTGCCGAGAAATTAGCTGGACATTGGAAAGATGCGCGAGGATGGGCTGGGAAATGAGCTGCCTAGGGGATTTGGTTCGTATGCGTTGCTGGAGTAGGATATTCTTTGAATTTTCTGAATGTGAAGATCGGAAAACTAAAGCAATTTAAGGAGTTCTTTTGGGTTGAACGGAGCAAGATCGAAAAAGAGACATTTTTCAAATCCGGAGAAAATAATATGAGACGGACTCTCAAAAAAGTGAAGAAAAAAAATTATAAGAGAATAGTTGCACTTAGGCTCTTTTGAAAATTAACGCAAGAGCTCCAGGGATTGCTAAATTGATTTCTATCTTCTTCCTTTCATTCATCCTTTTTTTTCTTCTTAGTTTTTTTTTTGGAATATTATCTGATTATTAGTTTTTCGTATATTAATATTTTTTGTTCTATCGAATTATATATAAACGTGAAGTTTTACTAAGTTCTTCTATTTGGGGACTCCCCCTTCTTCTTTCCCTTCTCCTCATTAACCAGCGAGACTCACACTTATAAAGGGTCATCTTCCATTTGTACGATCTGAGGCTGCCAAAATAGGATGAGAACCCAAGACAAGACCACTCGTTTTGAAGATCCTCTGCGTATAATATAACAGTTCGGAGGCCAAACCACATCAACCGCTGGCGCGTCAGATGGAAGCCTATTTCCACAATACTGATAACTAGGTGACAACATCCAAGCGAGGGAAGTTGAGAAGTTAGGCAGTCGAGTTAAGCGCTACATTGCCTTCCGGCAAAGACATAAACCAACAAAAATTAATGATCAGAGGCAGGGACTAATGAGACTACGCCTCACGTCATATACTTTGGAAAGAAAGTAGCTGACAATGGTTCAGAGGCGAAGGCCTGGAACTGAGACACTCCTTCAAGAAGGCTCAGGATAGATCTAAGCCTTAAAGAGAGAAGCCAAATGAGATAGGAACAGCGGAGATTAGCCTCAAAGAGAACTGCTACCATGAAATCTAAGCTCAAGAGGGAGAAAGTCTCAAGTAGAATAAAGACGAAGCTAGCAGCCGGTAGACTACACTAGTGCAACTATTCTACTACTACAACTATTCTACATCAACTCCTGAAGAGTAGGAAATAATCGGGAACCATTTTAGATATGTAACTTGGTAATCTAGCTACTCCATAAATTGTCAGGGTGGAATAATGCAGAGCTATCGACAACAATACCTATGGTGACTGCCAATCTTCCCTGAGGAATAATGATGGAGGTAGAGGATGATGTCATAGACAACATAACGACATAGACAACAGTAAGGAAAAAAGTTCTTATGAGTGTACTACTGGAATTTAGCATAAGCCCTCTATGACGAATCACAGAATGATCAAATTTGATATTTCAAACAGATTTCAAACATTTAAGCTCAAGGCTGTTCGGAAATATATAAAGGAAAGTTAAGTATAAGAAGTTCCATTATTTGCAGGTCCATAGCAGAACCGAAATGGAGGTGCAACTCAAAACTACCATATACGCCACAAAAGCGCGACTAGTTATTATATATGAATAATCTGATTAAACAGAATCCAATTCGTCACAATAGTCAACGAAAAGTTGCTATGTAAGGATCACTGGGACTTAAAGAAAATGAACAACGGCGGCCCTCGGGGTTTGTTGAAAATTGACACCTTTTCATATATGTATATGTGAGCAAAAGGGAAAAAATTTTGGGGGGATATTAGTAGGGTTCAGGGTACCTAAGCAGAAAAAACATCGAAATTATTTCCGATATGGAAGGATAACATGACCATTTGGGTAAAAAATTGGAAACAAGTTCGAGCAACAGAGTAGACTAGAAAAGCATGGCCGGGAACTACTCATTAAACCAGCAACTGATTTCCGGAAATACCGACGTTTACGAACACAGCAAAGAGAACGGGTGGCTAAAGTCACAAGTACCAGGAAGAAGTACTTCCAGCCACACTTCTCCTATACTATTCTGTCCCATGTGTTTCTAGAGCGATTCATTCGTTTGTTGTCTTGGAATAGTGGACATAATTGTGCTTCTTCCTCAATATATGACCTATGCAGTGCCATTCCCGCTTTCTCATCACGGTATACGGACAAATCGCCGACGAAATGTTCCGTTCGAAATTGCAGGAGGGCAGAATACCCCGATAACATGTCGTAGGCAATTGTTGACGAAAACCTCGAGCTTATGGAGAACAGTGGTGGTCACTTTCCATGCGCTACTTTTATAGGTAAGCACAGCACAGTCTCAACTTGATCTTGGTGTTGAGATGTTGAGCAAAACAGCAAAGGCAGATCTAATGCTACTAGTGCGTGGAGCGATATGAAGTTCGATCCACCGTTGGCGCTTCCTGGATATAGAGATTGATCGACGCCTTTAATTGTCTGTCCATTAATGCAGATTAGAAAAGTTTGATGACCAGTCAAACTAAGAACCTTGGTTTTGATCGTATTTGTCTTCCGTCCGACTCTTCTCCAAAGACATTTGCCCTAGGTCTATGACTCGGTGAGAGAGCAAACCCATGTCATCAGCCTAGTCAGAGTATTTGAGGAAAGATATATTACCATGCCCAAATGAAGTCATCCGGACAAGGCAACATAAAGAACGTCACCGATTACTAACAGACTTTGGTCCTCAAATTCCTCTGAAGTTTTACTTCAGCGAAGCACGTGGCATTTTGCGCCTTCATATGTTGCTCTAATTATAGCTATTAGTTTCTCCGAAATGACCCTCCTGTGTAGAAAACTCTAGACACGCTTCTGTTGGCGCTATCGAAAGATTCCTCTAATTAGCTGAACTCCAAACTGGTATAAGAATGCGTTACAAATCAAGGAAATGCTTTTGACGTATGTATATATATTTCCTGTTTCCTCGTTTGTGCATTGTCGGGCATTAACACCTTTGTTGTAATTGTTGCTTCCTTTTTTGTTCTCAATCTTTAGTAAGACTGTGCATCAATTTCATTTTCATCACACTTAGCGTTGTGAGAGTGATAAGTTCACAGCTGCGAGGCAAAGACGAACACCACTATCCATGGCGACTAGGATTCGAACCTTGCACAATAAGTTTGCGAGGCTAGCGCTTTACCCCATATCACAACACCCAAGACAGGCTTCCCTTGTACAATACGATCTATATACTTTGGTTCTTTGGCCATACTGAGGGAAGCTGTGGATATCTCAGCGGAGCTGAGTAAGGATTTTACCTACTATTGGCACTAGGGCTCGTACGATCCTACCTACCTAAAAAAATTAGAAGAGCTATCTTAACGGTGGTTGGTGGTGGGTAATTAAGAAGATCTGCTGGAAACTCTCTACAACACTAAACACGTTCGCAGAATGGTGTGGTGTTATTACACAAAACATTTTAAAATATGGCCGAAATAAACTGAAACATAATGTTTATCACAGGAGGCGGTGTCCGGGATATCAGGTGGCACTCGTTATAAATCCATCATTGAATGTTTATGCAAAAAACGGCTCCTTTGGGCGATTCTTCCTATGAGAGCCATTCAGTTCATGTATAAATATTGTGAGAAATGATCCAAAAGAGTAAATTAGGTACCGGCAGAGAGGAAAGTTTTTTGAGGTACTCAATGCAACTCAATGCCGGGATGCTCACACACATTCGGCCAGTAGAAAGCCTAAGTTCAGATGGAATGAGGAACTACCCAATCTTCTTTCAGGTCACCATCGCCATGTCAAATAAGGTGTGTAATATATAAAGTAAGGGATATATTTGAAGGGATTCTACTCAGAGATAGGTCTCTAGAAGGTTCTGATGAAGTCAGAGAGAAATCGTGACTCCTAAAAGAGGTAATAATAGTACATACGACAAACACAAGAATTTCTGGAAATTTGCTTTAGGATACGGGGTGACAAAGTTTCGGGTCAAGAAAGCAAACAAAGACGAAGCTGGGCATAATTACTCGGCATAATAAAGCATTTATTCTGTGGCAGAGATCGCTTGCATGATGGTATGTAATTATTGAAGATGCCCTCGAGGTCTTCTTATTGCCCCATACACCTTTTAGGCAACAAAGGAAGAAGCGCTAAAGCGGAAAGTAACTTGTCTGGGTTGTTGGTGACCTAGAAGCCTTTCAGATTGGGATACTGATATCCATAAAACGATCTCAGGTGAGGAGCACAAAAGGGAAGTGAAGAAGTGAGTGAAGAAGGAAGGTGATTTTCTGCGACTGTGCCATTTTTTTTGGGAAGCCCAAGTAGTGATATACAACGAAATAACTGCATTTGAAGGCATGATAGTGAAGTCCCCAATCCGGGGTTTCCTCTCTATAGCCCTGAAAGAGAGTGTCACATAATATGGTTTTGGTATGCAAACCTGACAATTTATTATGCGATGAAACCACCCACTTCAGTTGGACTTCCTCTTTGCTTCCAATATCGATACATTATTATGAAGTATCTGCAACTTGTAACCCCATTCATATTAACTTGATAGAAAATACAATACAATTGGCTTTAGTGAGGTGAACTTGATTCCCATCAACACCTATCTGTATACTAATAGCTAAAAGAAGGAAGAACTAAAGATTCTCTCTGAACAACTTCAGCGTGACCAATTATGACTTAACATACTCCATCTCAAGCTGAAGTTTTGCAGGCAGCTCTCATTAGAAAGATCATATCGATCGTGCAATCATGCGGCTCATATATGTATTGCAATTGCACGATTCATCTCCAGTTTCTTGGAACAGCCCCTACGCCCAGTATAGCTGTCTGTATTGTCGAGATTACAACAATAGGAAAGATACGATTCGGTCTGAGCGTTCGAGCGGATATTTTGTTAAATGGGTCGATTAAAAGCAAAATACAAACTTCCAATAGCAACAGGATATGAGATCATGTCCGACATTGCTCTTTGTGCCCTTTCCCATTGACTGTGCCCTTGTGCAATGTTTTGCTCCGTGGTAACGATGCAATACCGCAAAATGTCATAGCACATGGTTGTGCTTAAAGTACAATGGATGGCGAATTTTATGCTTTTATTCTACACTAGGTGACGCTTGGATCCATTCCATCGCACGATATGAATGCCTGGAATATAACAGAGCCCTGGTTTCGAACTCGGTTATTCGGGAATGCCTCGAAAGAATGAAGAGAATAATATAACGCAAATCACATCTCTTGTAATCTATATAGTTGATTGATTTCGAGCAATCGAAACCCGTGTGAAACTTGATCAATAGACAAGTGCACAAACCAAACCAAACCTTCAATTTACTCTCCAACTGGTCGGCCCATTATCCTGAACCAATCACGCCTAGAACAATGATTGCAATCACATCCTGCAGACTGTAACGTTGCATTAACAATAAATTGCACTTTATTGCATATTGTGATTTCACATAAAATTTCTTTTCCTTTTGATCACGAAGCGTAACCAGAACCCTGATATGCGTGGATAGTTTGTCGTGTCTCGAGCGCGCAAATTTAAATTTATTCCAATTTAAACGCTACAGAGACCCCTTTTTACCTTTTACCTGGGGAATAATGGAAGCAGCTGAGGTGCTAGGCACGCACTGCTGTCACACCTGGCGTACTGGCAAGAATTATTGTATGTTAATTACCATACAATCTTTCCACAATGAATTTCGAGCAGACAATGGAACTGTGCCGACTGTTGAGGTTCTTGGTGGGATTTAATAAATGTTTTATTGGTTTTATCATGTTGGTACCCGTAGACCTCAATATCCGTTTGAACTTTCACTGCTATGACGGATTTATGTTATGCTGCATTGGAGATAGTCTGCGAAATGCTCAACACAGGCAAGCATTTTATAGTCAAATGCATTCTATGCTAATCGAGATGGACTTCAAAGAAACCAGATGGTCTCTTATGATCAAAGAATATAGAAAGGCGAAGTCGTTTTCAAATCGATTAGAAGCGGTCAAATTGTCATAAACGAATCGCTCTGGAATTAGTGAACCCGGATCCTCTAGATTCAGCGGAAATATGGTGCTCACAATATCCAAATCAGGGGCATTCTTTGCTCAAATAAAATGACTTCCCTTTATTTTTCCGGAAGAATCAAAAGTTTTGGGGGATCTCTCCCAGTACACAATTTTGGCTTTCCCTTTTGGAATGTAGTCCATCTAAATTTCATCTTAATCAGCCCCAATCTCCTGACCGGCCGTACCTACACTACGCGAACGAACCATTGAGAATGCTCATTCGAACACGCTTTTGGTCTTCCTGAATGTTACACGGACCTGGCCCCTCTCATACCTAAATCTTTTTATCTCCCTTACCTTAACTCAATGGCCGCAATGCATCAGTTAGTGAACTAGAGCGATGTTACTGTCAATGATTGCAATTGCTTGCCATTGCGAACGTTTATCATCACCCAAGCTAGTATGTGTATAGTGTATAGTATAGTATAGTGTATAGTGTGAGGGAGGAGCATAGTCCTTGAGTAATCAGACGATAATGCTCCATTGTGCTCGAAGCCTTCATCTAAGAGAATACCCCAGTTGTATTTACGTATCAGAGAACTGATCTGGGGCTATCGATTGCAACTGGAGTACACCGGCGGAATAGGCGACGCATTCATATAAGAAAGGTTTTGCAGATTCAGCTTCCTTCTTACGGCATAGACACGTATCATCCCGAAGAATTACTACTCTGAAGTTACGTCCAGCTAAGGACGCCAGAATAGCCACACTACCTCCTCACAATACTTCTGCTAGTCTTCCTGCTTTTCGACAGGATAAACTTCGCAATATGCTTAGTTCTGATAGGCAGTTTCGTATACCTAGCACTATTTAGGCTCTCCCGCTTGTGCTTATGAAAAGTTTGTTCCCAATTTCTGATACCAGCGTTGTATCGTCTGATTACGACCCGGGCATGAAGGAATCTTCTTTTGTAAGGACATCTTAGATTTCATTTCCTTCTAAACTCCATTAACTAGACCCAGTTCAATTGCATTTAATCACCACACTATGGATGCATAGGCAAACATCGATCTAATAATAGCAACATATATATATCCACATTACCACATAAGGCCTTAGTCCCCTAAAGGTCCGTCTACACAACCCCTAAGCTTTGACAGTTTGTTTCATCTTCCTTTTAAAAAAGCTTCTTATCTAAAATAACTCCTAAACTTCTTCTGACAGCTGAAGACAAAGACCAGTTAGTTTCCTTCTTTTGCAAATAGCACCATCATAGTTTTATTTGAAATTACTGAAAGCCAATTGCCAATCAAATTAACGATATCTCAGCAAAAATTTGAGTTCTTTGGGTTTGAATAGTTATCTTTCCCAGACTTTGCTATGGTTACCACCACTCAACCTTCTCCAAAGAGTTGGACACGTAGCCCAGAACAAGATATGCTACAAAAAAATATTTGCTAGAAGTCGCTCTAGGTGAGGAAGGCAACTAGCTTCTCTCCGCTACGACTGCGACTTGCTACTTTCCGAACCCATATATTGAGCGTTCGGATCGCAACCTATCAAGAATTCAATACTCTTGCCAATAACCTAATATTGTAAGATAATTTTAACTAACTGGGTATAGAATTGTCCTGACATGATTGCTTCTAACAACTTTGAAGTCAAAACACAGGCTCTCGATCTTCTGGGTCGTACAAAATCGTAGCCCACTTAGCTGATCCACTCCCACAGATATTGTTAGGCCGAACTCTTGGCTTTTGTACCAGAAAGATATAGGGACATTCCTGCAGTCTGCGAGGTCAGCTTTGCTGCTGTTTGATTTGACCAACGTTTGCGTTTTTTTTTTAGTGTGGTCTTATGCGTGATCGAAAACAGTTAGAAGCACATGCCGCGATCAATTTGGATCCCACTGATGTCATCGCGTTTCTTTCATACTCGACCGTCAATGAGTCGGCCCTCTACTATCTATTTCTCGGAAAATAGACGGACGAAACTAGTACGCTCGGTGTTCAAAATTAGCTGTTCAAAATTTCACCATGATAACTACTGGTGCAGAATCCCTTCCTTCAAACACATTTCTCAATTTTTCTTGGCGAGTGTCATAACTCCATATTGAAGTCGAAAATGAACTTAGCCACCGTGGTATCTAATGGTACAAAAGATTTGGAGAAGTTGCTTTAACGGAACATATCACTCCCAAGAACACTGAAATGAAGAAGAAGCAAATCGACCGGAGTGTGCATCAAAACTAAAATCTTGATGGAACAGACTAAACCCTGAAGCTACAGAAGGTGTCTATCGGTATTTTTAGGGAAACATATAGTGTCATATAGGATTCAAAGAACCGCGTGTGCAGGTGCTGCGAGGGCTCTGCAGTCCTGCCCGGCAGATGCTCTCAAAGTACTCCTGCATCTCCTTCCCCTAGACCTTCACATCAAGCTGAACTTCACGAGAAACTTTGCTGTGGACCTTCCAACCAGGGCAAAGTGGAAAACCGGCCGTGTGTTGCAAGACTATGACACAGTATTCTTTACGGACGGATCAAAGATGGCCTATGGAGTCGGCGCGGGGGTTCTCCCGAATACACATGGTGCATCCAAGTCGTATGGTTTCCCAGGTTTCGCCAATGTATCCCGGGCGAAAGTACTGGCAATATTGGAAGTCTATCGATGGCTGGAGCGAGATTCGAGTCCCAAGCGTAACATAGCCCTTCTCACCGACCGCGATCACACCTTGTATTCAATGACGACATCTTCCCGGTTGGTGGGGCAGTGCAAAGACGCGCTCAACCATCTGGGCGGCACGCTCAAGGTCACTCTCCTCTGGGTTCCCGGACATAGGAACATAGAAGGGATCAAGCGGGCTGACGGATTGGCCAGGCAAGGCTCTGCTCTTAGCAGTCCTCGGCGAATATAGTCGCTGTTCCGCTGGCGGCTGTCGGGGGCAGAGCCTATTCGCACTACCTAGCAGCCGCGGTCCTGAGATAGCGAAGGCTTACAAACTGTGCCAAGTCAAGGAGAATTTGGCCCGCTTATAACATAGCCCGATCACGAGAGTTCCTGTGCCAGACGCGTGCAAATGCATTCAAGATTATGGCGGTCTGCACGGGGCACTGGCCCATAGGGGACCATGCCGCTAGGCTCGGCTTACCCTACAACACGCATTGCCTAAGCTGCGGAGAAGGAAGGGAAACCCTCAAGCACTTTCTTTGCGATTGCCCAGCTCTGGCTAGAGTCAGGCTGCGAACACTGGGTAAACCATTCTTTGGGGACCTCAGAGAGATTTCTAGCTGCAGGATCGGAGAGCTGCTTTCCTTCGTGAATGCTACGGGCTGGCTCTGAAGACCCGAGCCGGCTGAACTCTGCCTCCCTGCTCCCATAACAACAGTCACGGTCTTAGGAGTTTGTGGCATCAAAACGGCGTACCAAAGCGCTAATTCGGCTCCCCGGAGCGGCCACTGATACCTACCTTCCCCTATAGTGTCAAGAAAGAAGTAGATATAGTGTCAAGAAATGCCTTAACGAAACGGTAAGCGTCTCGAAACAGGAAACGACAACTGGAGAGATAAAACATCAACATCAACAATGTGTAACCCAGAGACGCAGCTACTGAAACGATAATGGAAGCATGAAGTCATATAAAAACACACGAGCCAGACTGCAATTGATCATATGTGAACAAAACTAGGCAGTAAGTTTACGACATCCCTCTCCAAGTCTCTCATTAATAGAATTCTTCAAGTCTCCCAATGATTTGAGAAAGACAGATACTGCCATCTCGGACGTATGAAATTATGTAAATAACGTGTGAGCTGTACAATAGGGTAAGATAGCGTTCCCAGCGCGGTAGATGGTGGAGGCAATATTTATGGTAGAAAGAGAAGGCGTGGCAGAACCTGAATCAGATGAAGTCATGATGTAGGTTAGGACGCTAACAGATTTGAAGCATATCCCATTGGTGGACCTAGAGGCAAAACCGGGAAGTCTTGAGTTCCTTATTAAGACAGGCCTAGACCAGATACCGAACGGATCAGAGTAGGTTGGTCTGATAACGGAAACCATGAGCAACCCTTTATCAACGCAGCATACTACGAACATATCGAACAAAAGTATTTTTACAATGAAGGCATCATGACACTATTATCACCTGCCAAAATATTCAGAAGTAACAAGGAAGCTTCTCTCTAAAAAAATCCATCCAGTGAGTGGAAATTGGAAGTGTGTGCCTATATGTTTATGAGGCAATATAGAAAAATACTCAACCTAATTTTACAACAGATTTGTCTGGCTTGACTTCCATTCTCCGTTGTTTAGTTACCACGAAAATGGGTACTGGTTCAGCTATTGCATTGCAGATATTGCAATCTTCCTAGAACTGATAACATAGTAATAATAGTACTGTTACTATTTACCCAGTAGACTTCATCAGGACTAGTCACCTGTAGGTTTCATTAAGAAACTTAAGTCAACTACTAGGACGAATGGATGGATTGATGGGGTGCTTTGTATAGGATTAGGTTATATTGCTTCGCACTGGAACTCATTGGCTAATTATATGTGCATGCCATTTGCGCGTTCTAGTGGCGAGGCCAAAGAGATAATCCATTATGCACTTGCCGAAAACTCCACAAACGTTTGGCGCACCAGACATCATCATCTACACGTTTAAAAGCGCGTTAGTGTTTCTGAGCAGGCAAGCAGATTCTCTTTGATTTGACCCAAACCCCCCGAAGTAGTTAAAGAGTTTCAGAAAGCCGCCCATATACTAATATCGTGTATTAAAAATTGGATCGACAAAAAACACAAAGATATAAATTACCATTTGACATAATTCTCGGGGGGACACGGACTGAGTTCTCCGACTGAGATAAATGTAACTTACTGCCACAACCTGAAACACGGCGGGCTGGTCTGATTATGTTTCAGGTTAAAATCGCATAATTCGGTAAATCCTCAGACGGCCTCCTCGCGGTGGCCGTTGGAAACCGCTTTCGGACGGACCAAGAGTGTGTAGTGACGCGCTGGCATTAGGCTCATCCAACTGACGAGAGTCTACTTGCCTGCAGCCTCCCAGCACTAGAGAAGGTGCTAATAGGACCCCAAGCCAAGGTGGAACGGCATACACCGAGGGCTGCGTGGCCAATGGGGAGCTTGGTGTGAATACCTTGAACACATTCAGTTTCAAATATAACCCTTACTCTGGTGGCCGGGCTAGCTAGGGTGGTCATTCCTGCCGGACTACTCGTGGGACCAAGACATGGACTCAATTAACAAATAACAAAATAACCGACGATAGAAGAGGGTAATGATGCCAGGCGCATTATCAGAGGACGAGCTGCTGGCATCCCAATACCAGACACAGTCCTCCTAACCCGAAACCGTCAACGTCGGGAGATGCCTCAAAATTAAAGACAAAAACGTCGAGCACCGGAAACGGGCTAAGAAGCGAAGGTCCACTGGAGTCCTGCTCAAAAGCTAGTACCAGAAGGCCATGCTAACAATAAGGTAAGGTATTGTTAACAAGCAGGATGAATAGGACCTCGCTAAATACCAGGCGATTGTTGAGGAATATAACAGCAAACCCCTGGCAGACCAGCAAAAAGCGAAGCCTAGCTCTGAAACGCAATCGATCTCAAGACGAAGTCGAACAAAAGCACAAGCGGAGCAGAGTGGGTAACATCTCAGACGCTAAGCAACCTCTGAAGAAAAGTTACCAGCAACAGGTAGCTGACGGGCCAGGCACTGTGAAACTCCTCAGCAACGTGGCAATTCCGATAGTAGTAAACTAGCGCCGGATGTGTGGACCAGTGTCGAGACCAGGCTACCGGAGATGGTCATTGAGCAACTTCTCTACGCCAAAGGTGAACACATGAGATGCATTCCGTGCTTTGATTGCTCTTAGGTGTTTCGTGGGTTCCACGTTACAGCTTGCGAGTACTATTTCTCCCGGGACTTTTTAGGTTCATGCGTTGCGAAGATCAACGACGCCAGGGAGGGCCTAAAACTCAAAGTCAACCCCTATGAAAAGATCCCCAGGAGACTAATCGCTCGCATCTGGTTGCCGAAGGTCCCCATGGATATGGACATGCTCGTCGAATCCCTGCGCTTTCAAAACCCCAGCATTGCCATGGACGACTGGGTAGTTATCGAAAAGGAGGAACTCCAGACAAACAGTCAACCTTTTCTACTCCGTATAAACGGAGAGTGCCTGGAGCCACTGGAAAAGGTGGACTATAAAGTGCATTGAAAGTGTTCCGCTCTGCAAACGAACGGCGACCTGGATCCAATCGACGACACCGACAAGTCGTTGGAAGAGATGAGGATCGACGGTCCAGTGGGGACTGACGAATTCCCCGCGCAAGCAGATCATGCTGAGGGTAGCGCTGATTAACCTGCGGCACTCTAAGTTCGCCACGGCTAATCTGCGTGTCTTCCTGTGAGAGGAAGAAATCGACATTGCACTCGTACAGGAGCCATGGCTCGGAAGCGACAGAACCATCAAAAGACTCCAAGGCAGATATTATAATTTATTCCACACCACAGGTGACGCTAATCAGGGCACACCTAGAGCATGTATCCTCACGAGGAAGAGTCTACACACTTTTCTGTGTCTGGACCTGAGTTCTATCGAGCTAATCGTGGTCAAACTGGAGCAGGCAGGGATACATGCAAGGCATACGCTTTGAGGCAGCTCGCAAATCGACGAAAAAGGTGAAGCAGTTTATTATTAATGCAAATCTATCGATATGTAAGACGGGCAGTACACTATCCTTTCATTTCCCCAGCTGTGACGGAGGAAGTCCATGAAATCAGCCTACTAACTGACTATGGAATTCTTTGGGTAGGGAACTGGAGAGTGTCTGACCAGAGATCCTCCTCAGATCATAGTTGGATACTTTTCAGTCTCGATCTCGCAAAGGTCTCCAAACCCTTCAGAGACCCGAGGAGGATCGACTGGAGGAAGTTTGGTCAAGTTATCAAGAACAAACTCTCCGGTGCACATTTTGGCAATATTAACACGACAGACGAGCTGGAGTCAAAGGACAGGGCATTCAATACCGCTTTTAAAGCCTCGTGCCATGCCCTGCTAGATTACACTGCCACCGTAGTGGAATGAAGACTTCTCCAACCTCAGGGAGTTGACCAGGGAAATCTGCTACAGGCATCAATATTGACAGCCAAATAAGGACTGTCTGAAGAAGTACCAATCGGTCATCAAGAACATCAAAAGCATCAGTGACATTCTGTCCAAGGTACATAGGAACCCCTCCCTTCTTAAGAATTCGGAAGGCTCCTGGACAGAGTCTCCTGGTGAAAACTTGGAGCTGCTGGTCCATACGGACTTTCCCGCCAGCGAGGAGGACTGTGAGTCAATGCCTTGCATGGAGGGTTTGCAGCAACCCCAGCCGTGCGAAACTACTAAATTGATAATTACCGACGATAAGAACGGATGGGCTATAAATAGATTCTCCACATATATATCTCCGGATGCAGAAGGTATAATGCCAGCCATGATACAGAAGCAACAGGAAAGGATTGTGCCGTGGCTTGTCGAGATTTACCGGAGCTGCATCTTTTTAGGATATGTACCACCGCCTTGGAGACGCGCACGAGTGGTTTTCATACCGAAAGCGGGCAGGCGCGGCCATGAGTCCGCGAAGGACTTTCGACCGACCAACCTCACCTCTTTCGTGTTGAAAACCCTACGAGTGTCCTGACCATCCATTTAAAGACGATTATGGAGAGAACGCCTTTCCCTACATCCTACTATGCCTACCACAAAGGCAAATCCACAGAAATTACTCTCCATGAGGTAATTGGCACGGTTGAGCGGTTACTGCAGTGCAAGAAGTATAGTAACATAGCAGCCTTCTTTTATATAGATTGAGCATTCAACAATATTGGACAGCAGGGGGTGAAGCTGGTAACGTATGCCAATGACTTGGTGATATTAGTGGATGTTTCCCTCCATTATGAGTGACATCATGGAAAGAGCATTGCGAAAGTTGAGCCTGTGGCCCGCAAGACAAGGAGTCGATATAAACCCAATGAAAACGGAAATGATGCTATTCACCACCAACGCAAGGGTACCTGAATTCCACCTGTCACGACTGACTAAACAAAGATTAGTTCTTTCCTCCTATCTGAGTGTAATCCAGGATCCAAAGGTAAATTGGAAATTGAACATAGAACCGAGGGTTAAGAAGGCCTGTATAGCTTTCTATGCCTGCAAGAGAACCTTTGCAAAGAAATGCTGTCCCCGGCCGGGGTTGGTTCTCTGGATGTACACAG